>NC_132995.1:65818334-66121365 GCF_048564905.1 Vicugna pacos | reverse complement strand
CAAGACATGGAAACAGCCTAAATGTCCATCAACACGTGACTGGATAAAGAAGAAGTGGTATATTTATACAATGGAATACTACTCAGCCATAAAAACCGACAACATAACGCCATTTGCAGCAACGTGGATGCTCCTGGAGAATGTCTAAGTAAGCCAGAAAGAGAAAGAAAAATACCATATGAGATCACTCATATGTGGAATCTAAAAAAACAAACAATAAAAAAAAAACAAAGCATAAATACAAAACAGAAATAGACTCATAGACATAGAATACAAACTTGTGGTTGCCAAGGGGGCAGAAGATGGGAAGGGATAGACGGGATTTCAAAATTGTAGAATAGATAAACAAGATTATACTGTACAGTACAGGGAAATATACACAAGATATTATGGTAGCTCACAGAGAAAAAAATGTGACAATGAATATTATTATGTTCATGTATAACTGAAAAATAGTGCTTTACACTGTAACTTGACAACATTTTAAAATGATTATAAATCAATAAAAATGTTAAAAATGAAATAAAATAGAAATTAAAAAAAAAGAAACAAAAAGAACAGTGTACTGTTTCTGAGAATCTGAACTAGAAATGTGTTTGAAAGAGGGAGTCATCAACGGGGTCAAATAACTGTGAGGTCAAGTGAAAAGGGAAACTCTACAAATGTTCATTGGATGTATTTGTTTGAGGTCGCTGGTCAAAATTCTTGACATCTTTCCTCCCCGGGCCCCATAATCACATGCCACTTGAATCATCACCATCCATCCACCAACATACATACACTCACTTACTAAAGCCAGAAATCTGAGTATACTCATGGATCCTACCTTTTTCTCCTTAAGTCCTTGCCCTTTAAGAAATCCTGGCTCTTCTACCTCCAGAACATACGTGCATCTCTCCCTGTCTCTGACTTAGCCTACCACTGTCCCAGTTCAAGCTGCCATCGTCACTCACCTAGACCACCCTCACTGTCCCTGTTCCTGCCCTTGACCCCTGTGCCCTCTCATTCCATTCAGCATCTTAAAAGATAAAATCACATGCTATCTCTTCCCTACTTAAAAAGAAATTTTTTTTTCAGCGACTTTCCTTTACAACTCTAATCAAACCCTAAATTTCTACCAAGGATTGTAAAGAGTCCATGATCTAGAGCCTGACTAGTGCAACCTATTCTCTCTCACTGTCCTCATCACTCACTAAATTCTGTTCTTATTGGCCTTTTAAAAAAATTTCCAAGAAGACAACAAACTCTTTGTCACCTTAGAGTTTTGGTCATGCTTGTGCCTTTTCCGAGAATTTTTTTTCCCTCAGGTATGCCTGATGTTAGATCTCAGCGTGTCATCTACTAACCACAACAAAACAACAACAACAAAAACTCTTACGACTTAGGTAGGTAACCCCACAGTACACCAAATTGCTTTTCTTTAAAAAGTATCACTATTTGTAAATACTAGCATTTGTCTACTTATTCTGTGTCCTTTACTAGAGGAGCACCGGCCTCTGCTGTCCTGTTCACTAGTTGCATTTCCCCAACGCCATCACAGGGTCTGCCAGAGAGCAGGCATCTCCTGTCCCTTCGCGGCAAGGAACTGAATTAGTTAGAGCTGTGTCACTGAAATGACGGGGACAGACCCTGTGTGGGGGCGGTTGGGGCAGTGAATGAGATATAAAGAGAAGACCTAGGAAAAACGGCTGTGACAGGGAAGGAGAGAGTAAGACAGCAGCTTTAAAGAGCTGAGTTTTCCAGAGAAAGTTTTACACACTCTTTTAATGGGTACTGTGGAGAGCAGGAGTAAGAATATACAGCAGAACTAGGTAGTATTCAATAGCGCGAGAGTCCCGAGAAGGCAGAGGTAGCTGAGATTCAGGTACCCATGAAGGGATCAACCATTGACACAAGGACAATTTTTTCTCTCATTAAAGCAGAAACAAAACTGAGGAAGGGGATGGTTGGTTTGCAGTTTTTTTGAACAGTTTCATAAATTTTCAGTTAGGTAATGATTTCACTTTTGCTTCTGATGATCCTTTTTCTCATTTTTTATTAAAAGCCTAAAGTGCTTTTAATCCACCTCCATCATTAGAAAATTTCAAATTGATAATTTCAGGTCAGCAGGTTAATGGCAAATCTTCCTGGTGTCGTACTGTAGCTAGCTGCTACACTCCTGACATCAAATTAATGCACAACTGTCTCACTGATTTGAATAAAATATACCTTCTTTATCCTATACATTGGTCTCAAAATTCTGGAGTATATTACTGAGACACTAAAGAGAGGCATTGTGTTCTGGTTAAATTTGGAAATGCTATTAATTTTCTACTTACAATTCCTACTGCTTGTCAAAATGCTTTAGTCAGTCAGTTTTATAAACTGGTTTTCTGAATGAATAAATGCATTTCTCATTATTTCTCAGATACTGTGTAAAATTCCTGATGGCTTCCAGTCACACTTTCTTGTGTGTATATAATCTCATGTCTCAAAAACCTCATGAAATATAAGAGTTTGTCAACTCTGATAATTAGCAATAATGCCCCAAATGTCCACTATTGAATGGGTTATTCAAAAATAGAGGAAAAATTAATTTTTTTCTTATTTAGATAATTTAACTTTACATAACTTCATTTTCTATAGGGAGGTCGGTAAATTCACTAACAGAATGAGCTAAACTCATCATTTAGGCTCATTCATATTCATCTTGTTTATGAGCTGGAAATAGTAGATGCACCCAGAGAGCAAAACAGCTTTTCAATAATAAGTCCTGAATATTGTTCTAGATAAGAATTGAAGAAAGTGTGTCAATATGCAAGGAAAAAAAGATGAAACAGATATACTGCTCATAGTTTGCTGGAAAGTTTGTGTCTGTTGTGGACATTTGGAATGTCTCTTCACAGTGAGAGCTCACAAAAGAGAAAGCCACAATATATGAGAAAAAAATGTTCACCTAAGAATAGCACTGACTCTAATGTATTGAAGAATAACTAAGAGGTATGAACAGACTTACCTTCTATGTCTAAAAGCCACAAATTTTGACTTCCAGAAACAAATAGGAAGTTTGGTTGGTCTGCAGGTCTCAAGTCTTCGCTTCACAGAGCATCCCTCTTCTGTTTCTTCAAGTCTACAGTGGCACTCTTCAATGTAATGTTCACCTGTTGTCTTAAAAATGAGTAATGGAAATAAAAGCAAAAAAAGCCCCCTAAAAAATGGGATCTAATCAAACTTACAAGCCTTTGCACAACAAAGGAAACCATCAATAAAATGAAAAGACAACCTACAGAATAAGAGAAAGCATTTGCAAATGATGTGACCAACAAGGGGTTAATTTCCAAAATATACAAACAGCTCATACAGCTCAATAAAAAACCAAATGACCCAATCAAAACATGGGCAGAAGACCTAAATAGACATTTCTCTAAAGAAGACATACATATGGCCAACAGACAGATGAAAAGATGCTCAATATTGCTAATTATTAGAGAAATGCAAATCAAAACTACAATGAGGTATCACTCAACACCAGTCAAGATGGCCATGATTAGAAGTCTACAAATAAAAAATACTGGAGAGGGTGTGGAGAAAAAAGAACCTTCCTACACTGTTGGTGGGAATGTAAATGGTGCACCCACTATGGAGAACAGTATGGAGGTTCCTTAAAAAACTAAAAACAGACTTACCACATGATGCAGCAATCCCTCTACTGGCGTCTATCCAGAGGAAACTCTAATTCAAAAAGATACACACATCTCAACGCTCATAGCAGCACTATTTAAAATGGCCAAGACATGGACACAACAGTCCATCAATGGATTACTGGATAAAGAAGATGTGGTATGTGGATGTGAATGAGATTAGCATTTGAACTGGAGGATTCGATAAAGTAGATGCCTTCCCCATTGTGTGTGGGCATATTCCATTCCCTTGAGGGCCTAAATAGAACAAAAGGCAGAGGAAGGAAGAATTTGCCCTTTTCCTCCCCTGCTTCACTGATTAAACTAGGACCTCTTATCTTTTTGGGCCTTTAGGCTGGGATTTACACCATCAGTCACCCTGGTTCTCAAGCCTTCAGACTCAGACTGGATTACACCACTGGCTTTCCTGGGTCCTTCAGCTTCTCATGGAACTTCTCAGCCTCCATAATCACATCAGCAAATTCCTCAGAATTAATTTCCTTTAATGGCTATAGATTTATATTTACACCTATGTCTATATTATATAATATATGGATGTCACTATCCTACTGATTCAGTCTCTGGAGAACCCTAATACAGGAAAGAACTTCAAGTGTCCACAGTTTCTACCTAGAAAGACTTTCAGGAAGTTACACTTTCAATTGAGAATAGTCCTTAGGCCCAAAGAATGGGATATTCTGAAGCGAAATCTATGTTCAGAAAAGACATTGGATGAATGTATAAAACTAGAAATAAGTATCAAGTGAGAACTAATGTAAAGCAAATAGCATTATTCAACTTGCAGTATCCCCAGTGATGTATGAAATTTCATATTTTTTCTTATATTCCAGTTGCCTTTCAAAAGTAGTATTAATACGACCATTTTAAGAGTGCCATAATTTAGGCCCACTGACACACACCTTAGGTTACACATTAATGAGAGACCTGGCTGTTACTCAACTTAAGACCATTTTATTCCAATGCTTTTACTCTTGCTGCATGAAAGAAAGCAGGCAGAAAAGAGTTCAAATTATATAATTCTGTTTTGTATTAATTTTTTTATAAAATTCAAACTAATGAATGTATAATGAAAAACAAAAACAAAAACAAAAAAGCAGCTCTGGGAACCAGGGGTAAAAAGAGGAACTGACTGTTAAGGAGCACAAGGAAACTTCTGAGGGTGATGAAAATGCTTTTATCCTGATTGTGGTGATGGTCTCATGGGTGTATATATGTGTCAAAACTCATCAAATTGTACACTTTAATTGCACATAATTGTTTACCTAATGGTAAAAATTAGGCTTAATAAAACAAGTTTTTATTAGTTATAAAAATAAGACTCTTATGCATAATGAACACACAAAACAGTATAAAGAAAATAAAATTACCCAGAAGTAATCTCTATTTTAGTTTTCCTTTATACCTTTCTGCTAAATATGAGTATGTGTGATTATTTGTATCAATTAAAACTTTTACTAAATATACACTTAATCTAATATTAGACTTAATGTTTCAGCGAATTTTGCTTATGTATATGCTTTTAACAAAAAAGCTAGAAGTACTATAAACTTCTCGGAAATGAGAATACCTGAAGGAAAATGAATCCAGACACGTGTTACCAACACAGAGATACTCCCTCACGTGAAATGAGTAATGTGAACAACAGGGTAGTATCTTTCAAAATATGAAGTGGTTTTATTAAGTTATAGTGAGACAGACAGTGCATATACTAATAGTATAAACTGTGAAAAACAAAAGGAGAGCTTTTTAGTGGTCATTAGTCTATCTTAATCAAAAGCCACGACAAAATTCGTATTACCTGTTTAGTTATTTTACTAGCAGTTATTCATGAGAAAAATCAATCAGTAATTCAGCCAAAATCTTAGTAAAAGCATGTTTATGTAGTACTTTTTAAAACAGCAAAGAAAAAAACAAGAAAAAACAGAAACCTTAATTGTCAACAGTACAAGAGTGGTTATGATAAAGAAATCAGTCTCCACAATAGACAGAACTTCAATTCATGTTAAAATATTAACTGATATTTTTATATTCGCCTTCCTGTTTAAACACTGTAAACCGGTTCAGATCTGAAGTATTTACTGCACAAGTGTGACTTACGTTTGTGAGCACCGCGTCTAAGTAGTTTTCAGTTACTTCAAAAGTACAAGTCCATCTGTCCCTTTCCTAACTGGGGATGAGCTGTCTTTTATCTCCTACCTGGGGATACAAGGCTCTTGCCCCGCTCCTGACCTCAAGACTAATCTCAAAGGGGTCATTTATTCTATTTGTTTATACAAAGAGTCATAATTTTAGTGTGGGAAGATACTGGGAAACCACTGACCAGCGTGTCTCTCCTTCCTTTTCACAGTTCAGTTCTTATAAAAGACAAGGCCTTTTTTTAAAATTTTTTTTTTAATTTAAAAATTTTTTTTAGTTTAAATTTTTTAAAAATTTTTAATTGCTTATTCTATGGTATTATTTTTTCCAACATTTGTGTTCACTGTCTTACAAAATTATAATATGACATTATGAAGGCACTTCAATCATAGTTTTCAATAACTATTTAAAGGAATATGACGGTCTTTAACATAAAATTTTATGTTAAAATGGCAGCACACAATTCTGTATCCAGCCTAAAGCAGGGAAATAAAGACTACTTCAAGGCTGAATTAAGAAGTAAATACAGTAACAAGGGTTTTTTGAAAGAAGCATACAATTGTAATTATACTTCTGAATAGATTATAATTGTAACTCTATTTCAGAATTGCTTTTTTTTTTAATTTTTTGGGTTTTTGTTTATGTGTGTGTGTTTTAGAATACAGCGAGGTTGGGTAATGTTTAATTTTTTTTGTTTTTTTTTTTGGATTTTGTTAATATATGTGTGTGTTTAGCATACAGTGAGGTTGGATTATGTTTAATTTCTTCTTCATATTCCAACCTCTACTCCAGGGTACAGATTCTGTTAGTCCTTATT
The DNA here is from genome assembly GCF_048564905.1 of Vicugna pacos. Taxonomy (NCBI): domain Eukaryota; kingdom Metazoa; phylum Chordata; class Mammalia; order Artiodactyla; family Camelidae; genus Vicugna; species Vicugna pacos. Next base: position 66,114,732 of record NC_132995.1, on the reverse strand, counting down.
GTTAATCTGTGCCTTCCAGAAGAAGTTGCTTTTACCAATAAGTTTGTCTCATACTGTGCAGGTACTATCAGAGTGCAAGAAAGCGTACAATTTAAATAAGTGCATCACTCTTAACAAACATTTATGAAAAACCTACTATGTTCAGAGCACTTGCAGTGGCAGATTCTGAAAATTCTAAGATAAAATACAGAATACATATGAGATAGCTCACAAACAATGCTGAGAAACAAATGCACAATTTCAACGCAATGTAAAAATGCTTTGAAGGAAAAACATTGACATTGGGGGGGTCATAAAACACATAAAATATAGATGGGAGGGGGAAAGTTAATAACATAATGGGCGAAGACACTCTTATAGGGAGAATGTGAATGTGTTTAGGGAGACAGAAGTTATTCCATATGGCTAAAATATCCCGTTCAAGATGACAAGTGGAAACAGATGAGGCTAATGAGACAGGAAGCTGTCCACTCACGAAGGGAAGTAAACACTGTAAAAATAATTTTGACGTCCTCCTGAGGAAGATAGAGAAAACTGAAGAATTTTCATCAGAGGAATGACATCAACAGTTCTCCGTTTGGTCAGGTCATGCTGACAACAGTGTGTATGAACTTGACGTAGGTGAAAATTGGAGGAAAATACTAGGCAGAAGACTGCTACAGTAATTGATATGGAAGATGACAGAGACCTGACTGAGGCAGTACCAATGAAACAGAACAGAATAAATTTAGAAAGACTGTAGGAATGATAGCTAGTATGTATCAGGTTCTCACGATATGCCAGGATTTACTCTAAGTACATGCTGCATTAAGTACTATTGTTCTTCTCAACTTACAGATAAGGAAACTGAAGCAATAGGGACATTAATTAATTTGACCAGGATCACATAGCTAAAAAGTTCTGGAATTAAGATCTGAAGCCAGACATTTATGTTCTAGAGTCCTTACTCAGAACCATCATGACATATTTAGTCTTGCTTAATAGAAGAAATAAAAGACAAATAACAGAATACATAGTTTACTCATTAATAAGAATGGATAAACTGGGGGTTTAAGATTTGCAGATAGTAACTACTATCTATAAAATAGATAAACAACAAGGTCCTACTGTATAGCGCAGGGAACTATGTTCAGTATCTTGTAATCTATAATGAAAAAGAATATGAAAACAAATATATGTATATGTATGACTGCAACATTATGCTGTACACCAGAAATTGACATATTGTCAATAAAACAACAAAAAAGAGTGGATGGTTAATAGAAAATGGAAATTTATCCCAAGAATTTAGCCCATAAGAGGAATTATGCCATTACTTTAAGTTAACCACATACATAAAGGAAAAGTCTATTTAAGGGTCTTAAGAATCTAACCAGCATTAAAACCACACCAGGGGTGATTTGTTCCAACTCCTCAAAGGATATGAATGGGAAAAAAAAAGGAATCAAAGAATTACTTTAAAATTAACGTATAAAAAAATAAACTACAGTACATTATTGTCACTGCCTGATGAATGCACTTGCTAAAGTTTCATTCTTTTTCATCAAGACTTTGAAAATAACTTGTTTCTTAAAGCTCTGTATTTTCCTTTGACTCCTTGAGAAGTAACTCAAAAATGCAAAAATTATTGTCACCTTGCTCACTGATTAGTAACAAGCTAATGGCTAACAAACAGCATGTAGTTAATCTTTTCTCTAAATTAATTCATGTGTACAAACAGGGCACAGATACATTTTCAAATTAGTGTTCTGACAGCCAATGTTCTCATGCATTTTTTATTACAGCCTGATGTACTAACGTCAGACATCGCCAACACCTACAATCAGCAGGGAGGCAGCAAATACTGTGAACTTCACAGAAGTACAACATTTCTTGTAGTAAAATAGCTCTGTAGAGAGATTTAAAAAGAATGTCCAAATCTTTAAAATAATTTGAGCCCAAAGTAGGCTGTATTTGTACAACTGTCATCCATGCTATAAACAATGATATCATAATGTGTTTCCAGAGGCCCTCTGATTCTCAATTCTGCCTCTGGGCTGACCCAGATTCCCTGAGAACGCCTTCTGAGTGCTGACTGGCCTTGCTGCACCTTCCCAGAGTTTCAGAGCTATTTGTTCACTGCTCACACTGAATGTTCTCTCCCAGTTCAGTTTACAATGAATTTTCTCTCCCAGTTCAGTGCTTTTCAGAGCAGCAGACTAGAGATACGTGTGTTATCAACACTCTGTGCAGAGAGCTGTAGTGAACACTACTTTCATACCGGTAGTAACTATTTGCCATTTAATTTTAATCTACCTTCTGGCCTCTAGGAAGGACCTGTCTAAATCTGTCTGCCACAAAGAACACGGCGCGTTATCGCCTCTTCACAGCCTTCTCCACAGGTAGGAGCTTCAGGCTATTGGATGTCAGACTCTCTCAGCCTGCCTCCAAAAAACCCAGTCTGCCTTTCTTGTTTTCATTTTTTTCCTACTTATTTATCTATCAGAGCAGTGTTGTACACGATGTGGTTTGTGAGAGATCCAAGCCTGGGGCTCCAATTAGAAAAGGCTGAATGAAACTAAAAGCCAGGATAACAGCAATCTGTCTACCATTACTATCGTAGGCTCCAAGTGTGTTCATTGTTGAGCAGGTGAGAGGCCTAAAGGGGGAAAGAATATCTATTTAATCCTTGTTGGTATGAAAGTTAGGTTTTAATTTTTAAGTCTCCTGAACTAACGAAAGTAATGACACTTCTTGGATGATGTAACACCCTGAAAACAGTGGGAAACCTGTTTGGATAATTCTCATATTACACGTTAAGACACGTGGACTAGGGTAAAGTAATTAATTTTGTTTTTAATTATCCCTTGCTTGGCTGACTTTCATTTCATATGTTTAGATGATGGTTTAATGTAAGACGTATTTGCATAGCCACCACTTCCTATTTGTTAAAGATCAATGAAAAAATATAAATGCTGTGTATTTCCAAGAAACAGAACTGTCTTGAGATATGTGGATATATTTATAGATACATGTAAATGTGTAAGTAAAGGTGTAGGCATAGATATGCAGATATAGTTAAAGGGATAGAAACGAGATGACAGAGGTGGAGATGGGGAGAGACAGGGAGATTTCTTTGAAGGAGCTGGCTCATGCAGTTGTTTAAGGATAATGGTACATTCAAAAATCTGCAGTGTAGACCAGCAGGCTGGAGACCAGGACGAACTGCAGTACAAAGGCTGTCAGATGGCAGAATCCTTCCTACTGAGGGGATTTTAGTCTTTGTTCCCCCCTAAGTTTCTTCCAGTGATTGGAAGAACCCCATCACATTATGGAGGGTAACCTACTTTACACAAAGCAACGTTACTCTCATCGAAAAGAAAAAAGATGCCTTTGCAGAAACTTCTAGAAGAATGTTTGACCAGATATCTGGGCACTGTGGCCCACCTAAGTTGATGCAAAGTTAACCATCACAAGTACATACACATTTCAAAAAAAAATTAAGAATAGAACACATTCATTTGTCAGGATTCTTAATTATAATATTTCTTAAAAGATATGGTATAGCTAGTTTTCCCTTAACATCTAGCCTTTTTCCCTTATGGGAACATTTGTGGTTACTTCATATTCTGCAATGATTTTAGTTCAGTTCAACTAAATTAAACACATGCCCACAAGCAATATAGGGTAAAGTCAGAGTTAATATTTTTCATTATTAAGAAGGGACATGATGTCTCTCTCTTTTCTCATAATTTTCAACGATTTGCCAAATTGCAAAATGCATTAAAAATGTTCTTAGATATTGTCAAAAATCCCTAACTCACCTAGACTACTAACTTTAGCTGACTCTCAATAAATTAAACCAGCTGAGGAACACATCAGCTTCCTTTGTGAGATGTTTTTTAAACATCTTATCCCTTGTTCGTTTTCTTGAGAAATTATGTATATTGTCTATAGAGTTTTACCCATAACATAGTGAATTTATAGAGAAATGGACGCTAAATACCTAAATATAGCATATTCTTTTAAGTGCACTTTTTTCTTCTAAGTCTCAGTTTATTTTCTGCTAAAAATGGAGAATTTGAAACGCTTTTTTCTAAGGCTCCTTATATTCCTAGTGTCCTGTGTTTCACTACCCTCATCAAACCACATGTCATGCCAGAGGGTAAACCTATGGTTAGGCCTGAAGTGTGTGGTAATAGCAGCCGCTGTTTATTAAGGATGTTCGTAAGTGCTTTACATACATGTCTCTGATGCTCTGTTCAGCAAATCTGTGAAGTAGATAGCATTCCCACTGCACCACTGATGACACCAGGGCAAAAGATTACCATCGTCACACCGCTAACATTTTTCATGGCAAAGTCATACCTGTGCATCATCTTGCTAAGTAAATTCTCTCTCTGAAGTTATAAAAACTACCAAGGACTTAGTTACACTGATCTTCTGGAGCTATTTTATTTATATAAGCACTATTACTGGGGTCATCAGCTCAAATTTAGGATGTCTGATTAAATTTGAACTTCAGATAGCAAGAAATGATAATAATAGTAATAAGTGTATAGAACATACTTTTACTTGAAAATCGTTGTTTATCTGATGTTCAAATTTAACTGGTCACTCTGTATTTTATTTATTAAATCTGACAATCATTAGTATGAATTAAATATGATAAAAAACATCAGTCAACACTCTGGAAACACATCTCTTATTTCAGTAGACAAAGTAACAAATATTTTATTTTTCCTGTTTCCTGGGTACTGTAAGACCACATAATCACAATGTAAAACATTTTTGACATCCCTTGTGCCCATAATATCTACATTCCATTGTTTTTTTTCCCATAATTTTGGCCTCATTTTCTGTCAACTTGTTTCAGTTTACATCTCTCATATTTTTCTTGGAGTGGCTTGATATTTTAATATTGCTAATCAAAGTGATTGCTCCTTTCTGGTTGCTAAGGTGATCAGTCATAATGAATGAAAAAATATTCTCAGTATTGCTCAAATAGATTAATTACTGCTGAATATTCAGATTGTTTTATTTATAATATTTCCATTTGGCACTTTTCCATATACCTGCTGTGGTCAGGTTGACCTCCGAAGAACTGAGGAATATTAGGATCATTATTTGTAAATTAATTGATGGTTATAAAATATATACAATTAACTTCTACTTGAAAGTTCAGATCACTCAGAAGTCTAAGGAGAAAACTGTTATAAAATAACTGATTATTTTTATTTCAATTATTCCTTAGCAACAGCAAAGGGCTCTGCCACACGTTGAAAATTTACAAGTAAACAGGTCAACAAATTCTAGTTTTGGTCAAAGCACTTTGGAAAGTGATGATGTCTGCTTCTATGGGGCCCTCGGTTGGTAGAATATCCTCTAAAATGAAATGCTTGTTAAAGTATTTTTTACATTTTGTCCAAAACTATATATAATAAGATTTATGTATTAGTTTCCTTCTATATTCAAACCATCAATCTTGACCATATCCCTAAATGGACTTCAGATTTAGATTTGTTTATAAGTAAATGGGAACATAAATAAAAGTACTAGATATTTCCTAGGATCTTGGAATTGGAAATCAGAGTATGACTTTAAATATTATTTATGGAGAATATGCATCATCTCAAGTTATACAATTCTAATCTATCCAAAGCCATCCTTTCAGTAACAAAGCACTGCTATAGGCTCAGTGTTACTAATGGTCTTCCTGAATCAGAGACCCACATAATTGACATGCTCCTGGAAACCCTGGCCTCACTTCCTGGGACAATATTCACAGACCCCTTCTGGGCACCCCTGGACAATTCACATGTTCAATTTGTCTATCATTAAAACTGTTTCCATAACCCCAAGAATTACAGAAAACCCAAGATTCCCAAGTCATCATTCATCTTCACGCCTGATCACCTAGACAGCAATCTCCTTTGGGCTTTACAGAGGCAATCTCGCACACCTTTCCCAACCTTAAATTCTTTCAATCTAAAGCTCATGATAGCCAATCCCCAGAATTTCCTCTCTCAATCATGCCCTTGCTGACGTTCCATTCACCTTCTTGCTTTAACTGATAACAACCTATCTCATCTAGAGATGGCTGATTCCTCTTCAAAGCTCCTGATTAATAGCCTTGTTATTTTCCTTTGTACTCCCCAGGCCAACATTGTTCCTAGACACAGACTGTATATTCATCTTGCTCCTCATCGCCACTTCCCAATAATTATCTTCCAACTTCTTTAAAACTCTTCAAAATTCATAATAATATCACCCATTGCTTTTTGCCTTTCTTTATAAACTACCACTTTATTTCTTATTGCTTCAGTACTTTAGCAACTTAGTGTTATTAAACAGTGAAAAAACTTACTGTTGCTTTTAAAATAATTTTTTTACTGTTTTATTTCTTGGTGATTCTGATATACCAATAGACATTACTTCTAATACCTTCTACCTTTCTAACTCATTCACCCTAATACTACAAATCCAAAAAATTTAAATCCGCCAACTAATTTACTCCATTAATCTTATGAAATTCTCATTTACTCTTATTTCACCTATGATCTCAATTCACTCTTTATCTGGTTTATATTGGACCAAACATCTCTTTAATAACTCCTTATATACACTTTCATCTCTCTGGAGACTTAGACTTTCTACTGTACATGAGGAGAAAAATCCTGAGTCTAACTCTCCTACTTCGTATCTTCATCTGAATAGCTAAATGTTGTGTATAAATACAAAACTACATCTAGTGTCAATTTAACATAACACTAGCATCAAGTTGGCCCTTGGTGCCAGTTACCAAACTATTGCTTTTACCCAGCTAGTTCACTCTAATAATCCCCTTAATGATTATTTTAGGCCCCTGTCTCCTCAGACCTGATGTTCTTGTCCTCATTTCTCATTTTCAAGGGATAAAAATTTTAAAGCTATCAGAAGAGAATACCCACCACTCCCACCAACAAAACTGTCCGCTGTCCCACACTTGATTCCTCACATTTTTCAGAGGATAATGAGCTGGTAGTCATTTCCAGGAGTATATCCTACATCTGTTCACTGGCTTCTCTTATTTCTCAGCTGTTCATATACGTCTCTTGTAATTTGCTGCACTTTCTCCCTGATCATTCATTATTCCCTCCTCATTTGCATCAGCATATACCAGAGGTCCTCAAAATTTCTCATCTCATGCTGCCCTCAGAGTACCTTGCTGGTTTTTTCAGGGCTCCCAAACCAGGCACTGCTTTTACTGGGCAGTATAGTATAAATAAGTTAATCAGTATTTATCTCCTAAAATGTCAGTGCCCCGTAAAGGGATGACTCCACTGTGACAGCTGCTCAGTCCCCAGACCCTGACTTCTCTCTGTCATATTCCACCTCCAAACCTAATGTCTCTAATTTTACAAAAACTACTGTCTCTAACTTCACAAGTTAAAAATCTAACAGTTCCTCACCAGTTCCACCATGACCACCAAACTTCAAGCCATCAGTATTTCTCACCTAGGCTATGACAATAACCAGCTGCTCCCACACAGCAATAAAAGAAGACCCTTTAAAACCTACCTTAGGTTATGACATTCTTCTCTTTGAAATGATACAAGGGCTTCTCATCTCACTCAGGCTAAAATTCAGAAGTCTCTGATCTACCAAATACTTCCTGATCCCTCTGACTTCCTCTTGTACCAGCTTCCACTTCCGGCCACACTGGCCTCGGCCTCCTTTACTTTCTCTGAACGTGAATGCAAGGTGCATCTCAGAGCTCGTGCGCTGTTCTGCCTGCTAGAACTGCTCTTCCCTTATATAGGATTTGACTCATTTCCTCACTTTTTTCCCCTAGTCTTTACTAAAAAGCCCATTCGTAAAAACAGTTCAGTTACTACCCCATCTAAAACACTACCCTATTCACTCACCATCTTCTTGATTTTTCTTCACTTATCTCCATTAATCACCACACGAAAGAATCCATGTTCACTTATTTATTTATTGTCTACCATTCTCTGGCACCACATTAAGAAAGTAAATCTGAAAACAGAGGCTTTTTTTTTTTAACTCCTGTATCCTGGTTCATATTAAATTTTTAATAGATATTTTGATGCATGGATAAATAGACAAATGAATTAATTTGTTGAAAACATTCTGATGCCACATTCAGTTTGTGGTGACCGATGAGAAATATTTGGCAGCACAACGTCAGGAGTACTTCAGATGTATTTTAGAGGAATAGGAATGGACCTCATTTGGAGTATAATAAGTATTCTCAAAATGACTAATTCTTCAAAGTAAACCGAGAGATCAGTTAAGTTGTGTTAATTTCCTGTGGCACATGCAAGGTGTTGCACTCAGATTTTTACTGCTAGAGCCAGAGAGAAAGGTGAGCAGTAACAGGATGGAGGGAGAAAAAAGTAAGGCCCGTGCGCGAATCGTTCTTCAATGTCGGTGACTTGAGGAAGTCAGATCACAGATCATGACAAGTTGTGCAGGAACCAGCTTCACAGTGTCAACCCTTTTACTAATGAGGCTGAATTAAGAGTCATTCACCTACCTGTGAAATAATGCATTTTAATTCTTTATGGTGTTAGTACAGGTATCTTCCGAATGCCACTGAACTTCGGAAAAACTTGTTTCTCATTACTTCACACAGCAAAATTACATAGAACAAGCTGATGAATTATTTTAATGTGACTGTTATTAAGCTTTCCGTTCCCATAATTAACAATGCATAGCATTCCTGGTAATGCGTTTTCATGATCATGGCTAATTCTACCCATCTGCTAATTTTTAATGAATTTGATGTCATATATGCAGAAATTAATGGACAATAAAACAAGTAAATGTATTAGCTGAATTCAATTCAACGCCATTAGTTAAATGAGTTTTACTATGAGTTTTACTATTTACTTTAATGATTACTATTTTACTACAGTTAGGTTCATTTACCTTCATATTTCAAAGCAGTATTACTAAGGAAATATTGAATTAACTGCCAATAACTGTAGCTTAAAAAGTATGTAATGACAAAAGGGTAATGAATATATAAAAGGATGAAAATGCAAATTAAAATAACAATAAGATATATTCAGACAGTATTAGCAGGAGAGTATATTCCACAGTTTGGGGAGTACAATATGCAGGGCTGCCATACGTAGATGTGCAAGTTGTTTATCAATGGTGACAGGCCAAGGAGGGAAATGGAGGAAGCCTGTGTTCCATTAGACAAGCCTTCTGTCCTGGGACAGGGCTGCATCTACCTATAAAACTAGTGTGTATTTTCTTAATTCACATTAAGTTGCTTTATAGGCTGGTAGAAGTATCTATCAGTATTCTAAAAATTTTCCACTATTAGACCTAGCACTTCCATTTATAGAGCTCTATGCAATGACATTCATATTACAAGTTGTTTGTTGAAGACATATTTTTAATAGCGAATATAAGGGGCAATTGAATTACCCATCAAGAGATGAATAATTCAGTAAGCCAAGGTACACATCTGTAGTGTAGACTGTTATGTTCCTTTTAAAAATAAGATAAATGTGAAAGTATTACTATCAGAAGATATTAATGGCATTACTGTTAAATGTTAGTTATGTACAAATATTAAAAACCACAGTTTTATATACATTTAACTGTAGTAACCTATACACAAAGATACATATTATATATATTTCTTAAGTTCTAAAGAATCCTCTAAGTTATGCAGTCTAAGATATTTTAGGAAAAAAGAGCACAGGGCACTACACTGAACATTTTTTAGGTAGATTAAAGCTTAAGTAAATTAAACATTTACTTGTAGACTTTTTCATATAATTTAAAATATGAAAAATATGAAATAACACGTAATTTCTGTATTATGACAAGCATACATAAGAGGATACAAACTTGAATACTACGAGTAACTACACTTGAATCATGGGGACAAGTAGATAAGTGCTTAATACTTATACTTTTTTTTAATAATTATACATTTTTATACACATATTGGCAAGTTTTCTGCACTGGTCACGTAGAGCTTTTAAAATCATTTTATGTCAGTATACAAAGATAGTGTAGATTGTTTAATTGGTTAGGGAGAACTTAATCTGTTATAATCACCTTTTAACTGATCATGGAGATAAAAACAATCATCAAGGTATTCTAAAATGTATGATACTTGTTTAATGGTTATGGGTTAATATTAGTACTGTTATCACTTATTCACAATTTAATAAGATTTATTTATTTATATTATTATTATTATTATTATTATTATTATTATTATTATTATTTGCTCAGGACTCTTATAAGCAATATACCACAGTAGTGGATAAAGCTTAGTCTTCTTCCACTTACAAAAGTTACATTAGAAATATTTCTTATACAATTATAAATGTATTCAGATTTTACTTTAAGAATATTTGACTAAGTACAAACACAGGTGCTATATTAGACAACCATGAAATTATCAGTGAATTCCCAAGAGTAGCAGATATTGAAATAAACTGAACAATAACTTTTTAACTGATGTAAAATATAAAATTTATATCTTCATGTTGCTGAAATTTTTCTGTAAAATTAGTTTATGAGTATGTGTCGCATCAAAAAGGAAATAAACACCACATGCAAAAGTAGTTTACACAGTAGTTTGCAAAATAAAATAGTGATCTTAATAATTAAAAGAAGCAAGGCTACAATGACACAAACACCAGTACCACTTAGCATGAAATGATTCATTAAGAAAGAAGAAAAGTTATTAAGTCAGAAAATACAAAAGTTAGAAAAATAAAACAAACCAAGCCCCCACATCTGTAAAATCAGGGGGGAAAAGCAGGAAAGAGAAAGAGAGAAGAGGGAGAGAGGGAAGGAGAAGAGGGAAGGAAAGAAGGAAAGAAGGAAGGAAGGAAGGAAGGAAGGAAGGAAGGAAGGAAGGAAGGAAGCAAGGAAGGTAGGTCGCACCTGGATACAGGAAGAAGTACAGCATTTTAAAATAAATTGAAGAACTAATCCCTTAAAATAACAAAAAAATTCTAACACTGTGAAAATTATATTCTAACTGTAGAAACAAAGTAGATATATAATAAGAGATAAAATAGATTTTTTTAAATACGAGAAAAACTGGGAAGAAATAAAAGATTTGAAAACTATCACCAAATATAAATGTAAGTATCCATATTTTTAAATGTAACTTGAGTTAAATAAATATTAGATATAAAAACATAAACAGACCAACCAAACTTGGAAAGAAAGGAAACAAAAATTTCAAACTGGAAAATCATGCAATTAATCCTAGCGATAGGCCAAGGTGAATATCATGATTATCTTTATAAATATTAATGATTCATTTAAAATACTTCAGTATTTGTTTGTTACTAAAATAAAATTTTTGGAAATTAACGTACTTCCCATAAATGATCTAAAAATCTTTTTCAAACCAATAGAGAACTTTTTTTTATAGCCAATCATTATGGAAACCACATTAAAACCTGAGTCAAATAAAAAAAAATAACTTTTTGAAGGGAGGAATCAAGATGGTGAAGTAGAAGGACATGGAGCTCATCTCCCACAAATACATCAAAAATACATCTATATGTGGAAAAGTCTCACAGAAAACTAATTGGAGACTGGCAGAAGAACTCCTACTTAACCAAAACTGCAAGAAAGATCTCTATGTAATCAGGAAGGACAGGGAAAAAAAAAAGTCATCAAATCAGGACATAAGCCTCTGGGAGGAATCTGTAAGGAAGAGAAGGTCCACGTGGGTCAATCATTGCCCCAGTGATTGAGTAGGTCAAGCAAAAATCTGGGCATTCAGTCCTGGGGTCTTGCCTGGAGAGAAGCCGTCTTGCCTGCTGGGAAATCCACTGAGACAGACAGAAGGACTGGAGAAGCTTAGTCTCTACTGTATGCATTGCAGCCTTGCTAACAATCAGTCTTGCACTGGCGGCTGCCACCTTGCTGCCCTTTGCAATCTGAAGCGTTGAACACTGTGTCCCCCACTCACTCCAAACCACAGCCTGGCCAAAGACCTGGGCAAATATTTGGTCTACCTACACAGAGATAGACAGGGGCATCTAGCTTGTGATCCTAAAGGAACCACAAAGGCCACTGTCAGCACACAAAGCTGGCAGAGCCACAAAAGAACATGGCAGCTAAGCACTGAGAAGACAGGTCCCGAGCAGGAGTGCCCAACAGTCTGTTTCCCAGCAAGAGCGCCCTGGCTCCACCCACTCCAAACAGCAGCTTAGTGCTAGGTCTGGAGCAGACAGATCCTTGGAGAAGTCTGTCACAGAGGCAGCCCAGATTCCAGGCAGCAGTGCAGCCATATCAATTCCTGCAGCCACTATGCGCTGACACCCAACCCTAGCCTACTCCACACCACAGCTCTGCACTAGATCTGGGACAAACACAACAGAGAAAGGGACATATTCTTGGGCTACTACTGAGTGGAACTGCAGACACCTCATCAGTTGGCTTATAGATGACCAGTGACCTCGATTGCTTCACAATCACTTCCTCTGGGGCAGGGCACACGCTCAAGGGCAAAGGAGGCTGACTGAACCCACCCTGGGGCTTCTACTCCAGCTGTGGAACAGACCTTGTTCTTGATGGGGCAGCAACAGCTGCAGAGCAGAGAGAAAGCCCCTTCTCACATCCTGCACCCACACCTCTACGAAGGACATAACCAGCACATATGACCAGCACACTCTGAGGAAAGACAAGGCTGGCATCCATACCAAAACCCTCACATAAAAAATATTGGACACAAACAGCCCACACAGGGACACTCCCAAGTAAAATCACCACTTTAACACAACAGCAGATAATAGTTTCTCCTAAATTCATAGACACAGAGAAGGTTAAGTAAAATTAAAAATCAGAGGAACTACTCCCAATTGAAAGAACAAGAGAAATCCTCTAAAAGAATAAATAATAAAACAGATTACCAGTCTACTAAACCCGAGATTAAAAAAATGAGATAATAAAAATGCTAAAGGATTTAACAAAGATTGCCTAGAGAAATGCAGGTCACTGCAGCAAGACAGTAGACACTATAAGACAAACTAATAAAAAAGAGACAGTACAGATGCTGAGATTTTTAAAAAAAAATCTACACGCTATGAGTAGCAGTCTAAATGACACAGAAGAACAAATAAGTGGTCTAGAAGATAGAATAATGGAAATCACACCATCAGAACAGAAAAATGAAAGAAACATACAAGATCTATGGGATGATATAATATATGCCAATCTATGGTAATGATAGGAGTTCCAGGAGAATAGAACCTTAAGGGGATCAAAAATGTATTTTAAGAAATTATGGCTGAAAAACTTCCCAAACCTAAGGAAGAGAACAGATATCCACGTACATGAAGTAAAGAGGGTCCCAAATAAGACGAACCCCAAAACACCTACACCAAGACATATCATAATTAAAATGGCAAATTTAAAGATAAAGAGACAAATGAAAGTGAAAAAAAAAACCTTACAAAATCTATGGTATGCAGCAAAAGCAGTGGTAACAGGGAAGCTCATACTGATACAGGCCTACCTCAGGAAACAAGAACAATCTTAAATTTCAGAACAAGACAAGGATACCCACTCTTACCACTTCTATTCAGCATAGTGCTGGAAGTCCTAGCCACAGCATTCAGATAAGAAAAAGAAATAAAAAATACACAGATTGGAATGAAGAGGTAAAACTCTCATTATTTGCAGATGACATAATACTCTATATATCAAACCTTAAGTAAGTCTCCACACAAAATTATTAGAACTAATAAATGAATTCAGCAAGATGGCAGGACACAAGATTAATATACAGAAATTTTTTGTATTTCTTTACACTGGTAATGAAATATCAGAGAGCGAAGGTAAAAAAAAAAATCCAGTTTAAAATTGCATCAAAAAATAAATAAAATACCGAAGAATAAACTTAACCAAAGAAGTGAAATATTTAAATTCTGAAAACTATAAAATATTGATAAAAGAAACTGAAAGATGATACAAAGAAATGGAATGATACTCCATGCTCTTAGACTGGAAGAATAAATATTGTTAAAATGGCCATACTATCCAAAGCAATCTACAGATTTAATGTGATCCCTATCAAATTACCCAGGACATTTTTCACAGAACTGGAAAAAATAATCCTAAAATTTATGTGGATCCACCAAAGGCCTAGAATTGCTAAAACAATCCTGAGGAAAAAGAACAAAGGTGGAGGTATAACACTTCCAGACTTCAAACAATGCTAAAAAGCTGTAGTAATCAAAACAGCATGACAGTGACACAAAAACAGGCATATGGATCAATAGAACAGAATAGAGATCCCAGAAATAAACCCACAGACTTTTTGGTCAATTAGTCTATGACAAAGGAGGCAACAGTATACAATGGAGAAAAGACAGTCTCTTCAACAAGTGCTGTTGGGAAAGCTGGAGAGTTTCATATAAATCAATGAAATTAAAACACTTCCTCACACCATATAAAAAAATGAACTCAAAATGGTTTAAAGACTTAAATATAAGACAGGACACCATAAAATTCCTAGAAGAGAACATAGAACATTCTCTGACAAATTTTCTTAGATCAGTCTCCCAAGGCAAAAGTAGTGAAAGCAAAAATAAACAAATGGGACCTAATCAAACTAAAAGCTTTGCACAGCAAGAGAAACCATCAACAAAATGAAAAGACAACCTACAGAATAGGAGAAAAATACTTGCAGATGATGTGACTGACAAGAGGTTAATATCCAAAATATACAACAGCTCATAGCAACTCAATACCGAAAAAACAAAGAATCCAATCAAAAAATGGGCAGAAGACCTAAACAGATATTTTTCCTAAGAAGAAAGACATACAGATGGTCAACAGGCACATGAAAGGAAGCTCAACATTGCTAATTATTAGAGAAATGCAAATCAAAACCACGATGAGGTATCACCTCACACCAGCCAGAATCGCCATCATCAAAAAGTCTACAAATAACAAATGCTGGAGAGGGTGTGCAGAAAATGGAACTCTCCTACACTGCCAGTGTAAATGTAAACTGGTGCAGCCACTACGGAAAACAGGATGGAATTTCTTTAAAGATACTAAACGTAGAGCTGCTATGTGATCCAGGAATCCCACTCCTGAGTATATAGTTGGAAAAGAGGAAAACTCATTCGAAAAGATACATGCACCTCATGCTCACAGCATGAGGCATGGACGCAACAGCCCAGGCATGGAAGCAACCCAAGTGCCCATCAACAGATGCCTGACTTAAGCAGATGTCTTACACACACACACACACACACACACACACACACACACACACACTCTGGAATATTTATCAGCCATAAAAAAGAAAAAAATGAAATACCGACAGTTGCAGCAACATGGACAGACCTAGAGAATGTTATATTTAATGAAGTAAGTCAGACAGACAAAGACAAATACTATATGATATCACTTATATGTGGAGTCTAAAAAATAATATAAATCAATCTATATACAAAAGAGAAACAGACTCAGAGACATAGAAAACACACTTATAATTACCCAAGGGAGAGAGGATGGGAGGGAGAAGAAATTAGGAGTATGGGATTAACAGATACAAACTACTATATGTAAGATAGATGAACAACAAAGATTCATCATATAGCATGAGGAATTAGAATATCTTGTAAAAACTTATCATGGACTATAATCTGATAAAATACATAACCAATTCACCTTGCCTTACACCTGAAAGTAATCCAATACTGTAAATCAAATATACTTAAATTTTTAAAATGTTAAAAATAACTATTCTCACAATTATTATAAATTTTTTTTCTGGAATTTATACCTAAATGCAATATATGAGAAAAGCTTAAAACACATGTGTGCTTCTTTTCTCCTCCTACCATGCAAGGAGGGGTGTGTGTGTGTGTGTTTGTGTGTGCAGAGGGAACAAAATCACAACTTTCAATTGATTTCACACTTATCCTAGGAAAATGTCTAACAGGAAACGTATTTTAAAGCAGTGAAAGAGCTCAAGATGGCCTCTAGTTCCTTCATATCTGTAGGACATTTTAAAATTTAAAGTCGATATGAAAGAAACACATCTAATTTCTTTCATACATCAAAGACTCTTTAAGACCCATCATGATGTTCCCCTATGGAATATTTTCCAACAACAATAATTAAATCAGTGAGAATTTATTTTTATAGCTCTCTACAATTTGTAACACATAATAATATCCCCCCATGTTAAGGTTTAGGAACTGAAGCTTAGAGAACTTGCTGAAGGCATACGATTAGTAACACTGAAATCAGTGCCTTATCCTCTAGAGCATGTTTAGAAATCAACTGAAGGTCTATTTTAGCTCTTTAGAATTTAAGAGGCAATAATTCATATTAAAACTTGAGCCAATACTGTAATAATGCTTGTGTGTTTTAAATTTATTACCTCTCACAGCCAGAAGCACCTTTCTTTGCCTGTTCTGCGATAAGGGAGGCAGCTGTGGAAATGTCTCCCATGCTAGCAGAGGGCTCTGGAAAGATACAGGAGGAGCACGGGGTGTTCTCTTCCTGGTGGCTGTTTGTCTCACTTGCCAGATTTCTACAGTATGATTTTACTAGCACTAGGCTCCCGAGTTTGAACATTTCTGTCCATCTCTAGGGTACTACAAAGCACACTTTCTCCAGCACTTAGTAATAAAGTGCATGATTTAATAATAAAGTGCATGATTTTCTCACCTGTGAATTTCTTGAAGTGCATAGCTTTCTCTAGCACCTGACTTCAGCACAGTATACTTTCTTCAGCACGCATCTGCTGCTGACCTGTCCTTGCTATCTGGTTCCTTCACACAGGAGTAAGATACAGCACTGATCAGCCAGCAAATTCCTCCAGCATCTCCGCTGGCGTTTTTCTAGGGGAATGCCAGATAAGGCACTTTCCCATGGGCAGACTTGCTAACACCTCCACAGGTGAGTTTATAGCAAGGTATTTTTTTTAAAGACTTTATTTTTAGAGCAGTTTTAAGTTCACAGCAAATTTGAGAAAAAGGTAGAGAGACTTCCCACATGTCCCTGACCCTGCACATGCATAGCCTCGCTCATTAGCCATGTTCTCCATCAGACTGGCATGTTTGTTACCGTTGACAAACTTGCACTGACACATCATAATCACCCAAAGTCCATACCTTATAGTAAGGTTTACTCTTGGCATTGCACATTCTCTGGGTTGACATAAATGCATGACATGCACTCATCATTACCGTATCATACAGAGAATTCCTCTACCCTAAAAGTTCCATGTACTCTGCCCTTTCATTCCTCTACTCCTCCCCCACTACCCCTGGAAACCACTGATCTATTTGCTGTCTCTTTGTGTACATTATTGGATTTGATTTGCTAATATTTTGCTGAGGATATTTGCATCTATATTCACGAGAGAGACTGGTCTACAGTTTTCTTTTCTTGTAATGTCCTTGACTGATTTTGGTATTGGGATAATGCTGGCCACATAGAGTGAGGTAGGAAGCATTCCCTCTGCTTCTCTGCTCTGAAAGAGATTGCAGAAAATTGCTATAAATCCTTCCTAAAATGCTTGGCAGAATTCACTAGCGACCCCATCTGGGCCCAGAGTTTTCTGTTTTGGAAGGTTACTAATCACTGATTCAATTTCCTTAATGAATATAGGCCCATTCAGAGTCTCTATTTCTTCTCATGTGAGTTTTGGTAGATTACATCTTTCAAAGAATTGCTCCATTTCTTCAAGATTATTAAATATGTGGACATAGAGTTATTCACAGTATTCCTTTATCCTTTTAATGTCCATGGAATGTGTAGTGATTTCCTCTCTTTCGTTTACGGTATTGTAGTTTGTGTTCTCTCTTTTTTTTCTTGGTTAGCGTGGCAAGAGCCTTATCTATCTTCTTATTTTTTTAAAGAACCAGCTTTTGGTTTTGTTAATTTATAGTGAGTTTAAGGAATGTGCCCTCCCAGTGGAAGACTTTCCTTTGTAAAATAAAGGTTTCTAACAAATCTCACCAGCAAGCCTCTTAAACAACTTATGTGTCATCTAGTGAGCCACAGAGATGTCCCCTCCAATAAAATCTGGGTCGTCGCCTTGGTGAGGTGAAGAACCTGTTCCTTGGGGCTTCATATCTTGGTCTCATGACAGTGGCTGCTCCCTGCAACTGATGCTACTATATTCTTACAAGTTCTCTTAACTCTCTTCAGCCAGTTCTCCAGGATAATGATGAATTGAATTGACTAATGTCAATTATTATTCAAACTTTTCTCTGTTCAAATTTTGATATCTCTCTCCTGATTGAACCCTAACTGATACAGCACTGGTACCAGGAGTAATGCCAGGGTATAGACTCATGAAAACAGGAATCTGGGATGGTTAGTTTGAATTCGTAGGCTTAGGGCAATGCTAAGCTTCATGCCAGTGGAAAATAAGATATTAGTCCTCGTGACAGGGAATAGCATCACAGTTTACCACCTAGGATTGGTTGTAGTGGAATACCAGCTCAAGCACATGCTTTGGAAACTCGTGCTTGATTTTTCTGGTGGTTCTGCAACAAAAAGCAGTGTAGTATGGGGTGGAGTCTTTCAAATGTACTTGAGGAATTACAGAAATAAAACGGTAAGACCCAGTCCATCAACTATCATATCAACTCAGTCTGAGAAACAGAGTTTTGTGACAACCCTAAAGCCAACTCTTGTTTCTTGTAGGCACAGATCTAACACTGCTGGAAAAAAGGCACAAAATTTAAACCTGCATGTCACTGTTTTAAAACACCTGAATTCAGTCTTGTCAAGTTTTCATGTGAAAGTGAAGGCACTGCTGCTTAGGAATGTGATCCTGAAACCTGGAATGGAGACATCTGATTTGAATCTTATGGACCTGACGATGTTGAACTTTCAGATTATTCTGCACTTCCCTTACTGCTGAAAGGAAGTAGCCCGCCCTCCAGTGTCTGAGAAGACCAGCCTTTCCCTGCTGGGAGGTCTATGATAACCCTCCCTAGGTAAGATGCCTGCAAAGAAGACGAAAATTCCTCTTAAGTCCCACCCAAACTACCCACTATCGTCACTAGACCCCTAACTGAGTGGCCATAGTGGTAGAGATGGAGGCTAGACATGGGCTTGACAATCTGGAGTTCCACTTACCATTGCTGTTCTGGCCAGCACTGCAGTTGGTCTGAATCTGTCGAAGCAGAGACCAACACTGAGCCACTGTGGCATTATTATCCAGGAAGGACAGCCACCTTGTGGCAGATTACTTACATTGAATCTTTTCAGTTACTTAACAGAGATTAGCAGAGATCTGTCCTCACTGGAAGAGATACATTCCGAGTATGGACCTGCGTTCCTTGCCCAGTACCACCACCTGTGGAATGCCGGCACCACTGTCTTTGGACACGCAGAATTCTTATCCACACTCATGTTATCCTACACAGCACTGTGTCTGATCAGCAAATTAATTTCATAGAAAAGGAAATGCACCTATCAACTCAGGTCCATGATGTTACTTTTCTTGCTACATCGCACATCACTCATAAAAGTCTCTGAGTTAACTGAAAGGTGGAATGGCTTACTGAAGTCTCAGATCACCATTTGGAAGACAGTGGACATAGTTCTGTCTCACAGGATGCAGTATATATTTTGAATCAGATCGTCGTATGATTCTACCACTTTAAAGCTAGAACACATGAGTCTGAGAATCAAGGGGTAGCAATGGGAATGGCTTCTCTCACTATTATACACCGTAACTCACTTGGAGAAATTCTGTTTCCTATTCAGGCAACTTTGGGCTCTTGTGGTTTAGAAGCCTTAGTTGCCAAGGGGGCAGTCCTTCAACCAATGCCACAACAATGGTTTCATTGAATTAAAAAATGAGATTGTCATCTGTATATTTAAGCTCCTTATGCTACTGAACCAATAGGCAGAAAGAGGTTGTTCTGCAGGCTAGAGTCATTGATTCCAGTCACCAACGGAAGATGGAGTCGAGGAGAACTAAGTCTAGATCCCGGATGATTCTAGGGGCCACCTGTTAGTACTTCCATGCTCAACAGTGAAACATAATGAAAAAGTTAAGCAACCGAAAAATAGCAGGAGGACTCAGATCTTCACGAATAAAGAAATGGGTCACCTCACTAGGTGAAAATCCCTGACCAGCTGAAGCTCTGGCTGAGGGCAGGGGAAATATGAAACGGGCAGTAGAAGGAGGAACTCATAAGAATTGACTGCAGCTTTGAGACCAAATGCAGAAATGAGGGCTGTAGTTAACAGTATTCTCTCCAGCTCTCTCTCTCTCCACAGATAAGTTATTTGTGTTTGCTTCCCATTTTCTTCTTCACTCTCCTTCCCACTTTTATTGTATATACAAATTATTGCCGAGCAACTATACACTTCTTCTTTATGTAATGCTATTCAGTGACACTGTGACAGAATTTGAGGAGTCACTAACATGTCAACAGCCTTGGACACAAAGAAGCTAAAATCATGTGTTTCATCATGTTGGGGAGAGGGTGAGAACTTACACACTCACATAAAATAACCATGTCATGTGAGTTGTAGGGAAGTTTGAATGTGTGTAGAACAACGCACCGTGGAACATGGAAGCTACCAGTTTCTACAGCGCTTGGCAGTCAACTAACCCAGGAGCCAGCGGATTCCTCTGGTACTTTTTCCAGCAGCTTTTCAGTGAACCGCCGCAGGTAAGACAACCTTCCTGTGCGCGGCCTTCCCCTAGCGCCCCCTCAGGCGACTTTACAGGGAGGTCTAAGTTGAATCGTTTTTTCTGACACCCCAAGGCCTGGTCCTTCAGCACCTCCTGGTGACAGCTCAGCAAACTCTCCATCATTCAGTAAGCCATGGCTGTGCTTTCTCCAGTAACTTCTGAATTTCAGCCCCGGTGGGTGGAGGGGAGTACTTTGAGAGTCATTCTATCTCAACCCTAGAGGTAGTGGTTGTCCCCTATATCTGCAATTACTGTATTTTTATAACTTTAATATCATTAGCAACTTCCCATTACTCTAGCCGATTGTTAATAATTCTCCATGACAGACTTCCTCTGTTCAAATTATTGTGTAGTTATTGTCTCCTCACTGAACCCTGACTTATACCACGTTAATTCTATTCTCATGAATAAATCTTTACACTTCATCCAAGGTATCGTGTGTGTATGTGTGCTTAATTTGCTTTGTATGTTTTTATTAAATAACTGAATTTAAAAACACTGACTGTTAGAGCATGGGATATTTTAAATAATACATAATTATAAAAACTAAATATAGAATTATCTAACAAGAAAATAAGTGAAAATAATAAAATGTTAAGACATGACTAAAAAAAGAAAAAGCAAATAATAGCCTAAGACATACAGAACATGCTCAAGTCTTTCTGGTGCCACTGAAGAAAAGTGCAGGGCATTTTTAAAGGGCAGTTGCACAGATGTAGAAGCCATTAATTTCACAATCTTTTCTGTACTCTAATTAGGTATTCTGGTTATTATTTTTTGTGTCAACCCATATCACCACCTTTGAGCACCTGTTGAGCTGTCTGCCAACATCACTTTCCTTATTTCATAGTAACAACATTCTTTGCATTTCAGCAGGGGAATTTTCTGACTTATCCTCAAACTCACTGATCCTTTGCTTGGCTGTATCCTGTCTACTGATGAGCCCATGAAAGGATTTCTTCATTTCTATTACAGTTTTTGATTTCTAGCATTTTATTATGATTTATCTTAGAGTTTCCATTTCTCTACATACATCACCCACCAGTTCTTGTGTATTAGCTACTTTTTGCATTACAGTCCTTACTACATTAGCCATAATTATTTTAAATTTCTGTCTAATTTCAAAATCTGTGCCATATTTGAGTCTGGTATTGATGTCTCTGTTTTGTTTGTTTGTTTCATTCTTCAGTTGTGTTTTTTCTTTACCTTTTAGCATGTCTTTTAATTTTTTGTTAAAAGCCAAATATGATGCACTAGGTAATAGCAACTGAGATAACAGGCTTTGGTATGAGGTTTAATATCAGTCTGGATAGGAGTTAATGTTTGTTGTAGCAAGCAAAGTCTGTGACTGCCAGAGGCTTCAAATTCCTTTGATGCTCTTGTTTTTATCTCTGCTTTTGACTGGGGCTTCCATGAAAACGCCTGCTCAAGTGGAGCCTGCATTTTGCAGCTCTCTCAGCTGTAGACCACCTTAATTATACTAGAGCTCTCTTGGTAAGGTATGGGAGAGGGGTAGCATTTTATCATCTTAAGCATAATTCTCACTCTTTTAATGAGCCAAATGTTTCTTAGCTCTCCTTCCCTTAGATGAGACAGGAAGGCTAGAGGAGCTGGTGTGAGAGAAATGCCCCTCCCCTCCAGGTGCAATAAGACTCTGGTAACCTCTTTTCTCTGCAGAGTTGGTCTTTGTGACAGATAATTTCGTGAGCATATTTTCTCTTCCTCTATTCCTGCTAAAGTCACCAGAGGGTCTTCCTTGGTTCTTTACTACAAGAACCTGGTAGGGTTCCTAGAAGTAAAACCCACAAAATGTGGGAACCATCTAAGATTGTGGCCCTTGAAGATTCTCACTCACTAGTCCATGCTCAGACTCCAGCCATTTGTTACATCACCATTTAATGTTTCCTACAGTTTATGGGTCCAGTGGCCTCGGCTCCAGGTAAGCAGATCTTGACTGTAACTCTCTGCATTTGCCTGTCTCTCCAGATTTCAGGGTGGCAGTCTGCCCTGCAACCTCAATTTTCTGATGACTTTCAGCAAGCTCATTTTCAATCTGTTCAGATTTTTCTTGTGTAAGGACACGAACAATGACTTGCAAGCCCTTTACATATTGTCATTGGCACCAGAAGTCACAAACTTGTGTTGAAATCCTAGAGTTATTGTCAGTTCTCCAGGGAAAGTTAAATGACGAATTTTACTGGAACAATAAAACCACCTAACCTCTCATCTTTTTTATCCATTTAAAACTGCATATGACTTTCTCCAAATTATAAGCTTTATAATTGAATTTTCCTCATTAGGAACATGAATATAAAATTTCTGACCAAAATATCTGGCAGTTTGAATCCTGGTGCAGGAAAAGAGTAGGCAGTATGATCTTGCTAGGTGCCTGAGCAGCTCTTTCTCTGCATTTCTGTTTGGAGCTCCCGCATAATTTAAAATGGGTGGTGACAAGGCTTGGAAGAACTCAGGGAAGGTAAAGACAAATGTGGCTTCCTGCTCACAGAGGGCCAGCTTGCAGTTCTTGTTTGGCCATATTCATGGCGCCTAAAATCCAGGACAACCAACCATTGATGTGTGGGTACAATGGCAACTGTGTACAGTGCAGCCATCCTGGAGTACTTAACAGGAGAGGACCTGACCTGGCAGGAAACACATCAAATGACTTAGTAAAGAGCATTACTCCTAGTCAGTTCTTACTTACTATTTGTAAAGATGAAGAACTGGACTCTCTCATCAAAGCTATAATTGCTATCATTCCACACGCCCACAGATCTTTGACTGGGAGAACAGTACAACAGAAGGCTGTCTAAAGAATGTCTGGATTCCTTATTATCTCTGGATTCTAAGTATTCTAACAGCTGCCCAATGTTGGTGATTCCAGTAGACCAAATCTCTGTGAAAAACAAAACTGTGCCCTTTTAATTCTAGTTGAGCAAGCTGGAACTCCAAATTCTATTTGGACCAAGTTTAATTAGCTTTCCAACCAACCCAATTTTTGAATTCTAGTCTTAATTTTAAGTGTTACTATGACTTCAAAAAAGCTTTTCTGAAGTAGTGGGTTTTGATTGAGTTGACTATTTTTAAAAACCTCTTTGTACTTGAATTATGATGGAGAAGTTACAGTAACAAACATTTTGTTTTGTGCAGACATTTCTATTCTGATTCATAAGCTCAATAAAGGTTAACCCCCTCTAGCCCTGCAAAAAAACCTAAAAATATCTGTCAGTGTTCTTACTGAGGTGAAAAGATAAAATTAAAGTGGAAGTACTTTTAAACTGTAGTTTAAGTTTTAGCAATGCATGTGAAATATATTCTCAGAAAAAGGTAGTAATTTCAGGAAAAGATGTACAACATTTAAATAAATATTTTAAAATTATATTAAAGGGACTAAAATATTCCCAAAGTAAACAGATCATTGTAGGCTCTGTTAAACAATGCACTTTTCATAATGTCTAAGTAAGATGTCATGGATCAGAGACAATATATCAAATTTAACCATGGCTCATTGCAAATATTATAACAGTGTCATAGGACATAATGAATTCTAGAACAGAAGGTAGGAGCTATATTGATGCAAAAGTGAATCTGTAAATCTTGATCTCAGAAGTTACTCTCTGAATCACCCTCCAATACTTACTTCTGTAGAGTGAATTATTAAAGCTGGTTACAACTATTTACCTAGCAAAGGAAAGAAAAAATAGCAGCAATTTTTGGTTTTGCTGTCATATTTTTGCTTTTATTTCCCCCCAATGCATAAAGTGATATAACTGTAGTTAAATTGCAAATGCTTGGGGAATATTTTATATCTTTGAATTGTTTTTATTAGCTATGTGAGATCTCATCTAATTCAACCTATTTATCTAGAACCATGGAATGTGATCATAATGATCAAAATTAGCTGTACTCCTAAAAATGATAATGACCTCCTACTGACTCCATAATGTATGAACTGGAATCCAAATTTATGCTTCCAACAACACAGCAGATAAGATGAACAACCAAAATGAAAAGGTAATATAAAGCTTGAGTTTTATTAGGCCAAGTACGGATCACTGGAGTAGCTTCTACGTGAAGAGTCAGCAAACTTTTTCTCTAATGTACCAAACAGCAAATTTTTAGGCTTTGTGACCCATTGACTTTTGGTTGCAACTCCTTAACTCTGATTTTTAGGGTGAAAACAGTCAAAAACAATTTTTTTCTTATTTTTCCCAAATCAATATTTAAAAAAATTCCAAATGAGCATATGTTAAAGTTACCCTGCACATTGCTTTTAAACTCGAAAGAAAGAAAGAAAGAAAGAAAGAAAGAAAGAAAGAAAGAAAGAAAGACCGACAGACACGGACTTACAGCTTTGTATGATTGCCTTAGTGTAAATTCTTCCATCAGATTTGATTGCAAGCCACCAATGTGAAGCCACTTAATCAGCTTCGAAGAGTTGTTCACAAACAGCTGGCTGAACATCTGCTCACTGCTGATTCCCTCCAAAAACACGTGTCTAGACACTCTCACAGTTCAACAGTACAGTTACTGACTGTTTTACACAAAGTAGTGTACACTAAGCTCCAAGGTGAATAGGTGCAGCCACATTATATTTTGGGAAATATGAGGAAATTAAGAGGAATACTCAATATAAAGAAAGAGAAAGATTAACCAGAATAAAAGTATACGGGCTTTGGTTAAAACATCAAGATTGTAAGTGAACCTGCTGGTTGACTTCTGACTGGAGTCCCCGACATTTTGGCCTGCTTAAGTTACATTCGGGCCAGAAAGCCTGATCTCATTCCAAGCCACAGGTCAGACAGACAGATAAAGGGAAACTGGCATATGTAAAGACTGTGTGTCTTGCTGCGAAATGGGGATGATATAATGTGAATGAAGATGCAGACCGTGGAACCGTTCAAAACCCTAAAAGTGCTGGAACTTGTATTTCTTAGATCATGCTGTATATTTGAACAGTGCTGTCTCTATTTTAATTACCATCAATTTCGGTAACATATAATTCAATCTCAGTTCAGTCTACAAAGGGCTATGATAGTTTTGCCTTAAATATATATTTCTTACCTTTTAATATTAAAAATATATACGCCAAACCAAATCTATCTAAAACTCCTTTCCCAAATAAAGTATGCATTATTTAGAAATAAAGAGAAACTAAAAGGCTTACTATAAACGAATGTAAATATACCAAAGGGTGATAAGTAATCATTTTCATAAGGTAATATAGAAGATGTGCAAAAGTTAATAATGGCAATGTCACATCTTTGTTCAACTCATGCTTTTGGATAAATAGAAATCATCCTGCAGTCATAAAATCAAACATGTACTCAAATTTAATCTCTCTTTACAAGAATACTTGTTTATTTCCAAGAAGGATTTTCCAGAGACATGCAAACTAATATCTACAAATTAATGTTGTGTGGGTTCCTGATCTGTCCTTGTCACAAGATTATAAAAGCTTGGTTTCATAACCAATAAGGGATTATGCAGAGGATGAATTTAATCTGAGAACTGTAAGAGAACACAGTCTTTTCTGAGTTTGTTTTTACCTGTAATAATTTGAAATTTCCTCAAACAGCTGTATTTCTGTGGTATGTTTTCAAATACTAGGAGAACTCCAAAGTAAGTATGCTGGAGACTTTTAAGAAAAAGAGAAAGAGAAAATCTGAAGCACATGTAACAAAGGGAATTGTGAATGGAAAGCAGTGTGTGACATTATGCCTTGACTCCAGTGTCCTCAAAGGCTGCACTTTGAACAGCATTCTTCAGGGCCATTGCAAGTGCTCCATTTAAAGGAGAACGGGTCTAAATCATTGGCACATAAAGTTTCTTTGATAAGTGGATTTTCTGGTCACCAAGCAGGAGACCTTTAAGACCACTCTAAGTAGGTTGCTTTCTTCAATATGCAGCACACACTGGAAATGTGAAATGTGAGGAAGGCAAAGAAAGGGTAGGTTTGCTTAAATGAAAAAAGCAGAATTCACAACAGAATTGATTCTTCTTATTTATTATCTGTTCTCTTCATTGACCATGTTTCGAATGCAGAAGCCTACTATTTTATTCCTGAAATCTCCTCTCATATTTCTCTCCCTCTGTGGTAGAGTTCCCTGTGTTTCCTTTCTTCTCTTAAATAGTTGTCATGCAAATGTACCCTAGTTCTGTCTGCTTATTGTCTAACCCCTAAGGTTTTACAGAATTCTCTATTTTCAGAGATCTTTTAGAAAAAAAAAATTAGTCAATTAATTGGTTTAATAACTATAAGCCAAATTCATGCCTGGAACTTCCTTAATTAATTCAAGAAGAGAAGCATAACCTATTAACAGTCATTCTAGACTTTAGAGTCTTAGAAAGGAAGACTGGTATGAATCAAATGGATATTCAAGTAAACGTAATATTGCAAAGGTAGCTAGTGCCATGAAGGAGAGAGAAGTGGTACCATATGCACAAGCATCTGTTAGGGTACCGATGTACTCAGGGAGGACAAGAAGGTCCTCTCCTCGGGAATGATGCGTGGAGTTGGCTATGGATATAAAGATGTTCATTTGAAGAGGAAGGGAGGTAAGAAATACAGAAGTAATCACAAGTGCAGAGTGTCTACGGTTAGACGGATCTGATGTGAAAACAAAGATGAGACTTGAGACGTGAGTAAATGTAAATGCCTGCAAATCTTTTTGAATCACGTTTAAAGAAGGATTTTTCCCTAAAAGTAAACGGGAAGCTACTGAAATCTTTTAGATGGGAAATACTGTATGATCATGTGTGTATATGTGTGTTTCAGAAAAATTCCTCTTTGTTCTCTTGTTTTCTTTATTCTCCCTTACAACTAAAAGCATTCCCTGAAAGATACAATCTTTCAGGACACCATTAAAAACTCTCTGGCACAGTCACTTTCTCACTCCTTTCCATACCACTCAACTTGCAACTTTCATCTCTTGACTTTGTCAGCTTTCCAGGGTTCCACAGCCCCATAATATCTTCACATCTCTCCTTATCCAGCCTACATGAGTTGTTATTATAATCAATTCTTGGCATACACCCTTATTCCTTTTTATCTCTGTTAACTCTGGTCTGGCAAAACACCAATCTAGTTAAATCTGAATTTCTGTCTATTTACAACTTCTTCAGGACAGCTAAACAAGGCTGGAGAAAAATGCATACCCCTGATGACTGCTCTTACTTTATTTTTATGACCACCAACATCAAATAGACACCAGTACTATTCATCAATTCTGTGATATTTACCAAACATTCACTCCTTATACAAACTTTTCTCTCTTTAAACTTTTAATAGTTATGCCCCTTCTCAGCTCACAAGTGATAAAAGTATATCTAATTTTCAATGAGAGGATAGAAATAAGTAGAAGAGGGTTTCCATCATATCTCTCCATAAGTAACATCACTGCATCTGAATCTTTAAATATGCGCTCTGATATTTTTCTTAGAAAGGATGACTGCGTGTTCCACTTGGGCACAAGTCCTACCCCCTTTTTTCCTACTCAAGGGCATCCCAAGGGCAATTTCTGCCTCTCTTCTTTATCACTGGCATTGATTTTTTACTGGATACCTTCTATCATTGTATAAGCAGTATTTAACATCTCCCTTCTTTAGGACAAGTCTCATGTTTCCCAGTATCTTTCTCCAGCTAGTGCTTCAGTCTGTACTATTCTTTATAATAAATTTCTTTATAATTATTTTCTAAACCAATTACAACCAGTTCCACTTCTCTCATTCTCTCTTGATGTTGAACGATTCAAGATTTTTGTCCTACCACACCACCAAATATTCTTATCAAGCCCAACATGATTTATCACAACAGCCAATCCATCTGACAGAAATTAACAACAGCCTCATTGATCACCCCTTCCCAAACTCTCAACTGCCTTCCTGACATCAGCCTAGATGTCTGATGTGCATCTAACCAAGAGAACCTACCAACCTTCCAATTTCCAACACCTGATGAAAAGTGTGCTTAATTCTTCCCACTGTATGTAAAAACAAACGAAAAACAAAACTTTAAAGTCACTGACTCTTTCCCTCAATCACTTGTATTCATTTTTACAAAAATAAATTTACTTTGGTCTTCCTGGATGTGTTGTGAGGTACCCAAGGGAGTGTCACAGAACATTTCTTCACCATGGGACTTACGATACTGTAAACTCTACATATAAATGCCTAGGTTTTACAAGAGGATTGGCCACCTACATTAATCATATCTAAATATGTTATCTTTTAAAAAAATTTACAGATATATTTATTCTTTAATGTCTCTCTCTATATATATCTTGATGTCATAAAAGCTTGATCTATACATGTCACAGCAGTTACAAACACAGGATTTTTAAAATATATATCCGCATGTCATGAACTTAAAGGAAAGTGCATAAATTATAAGATGCAACCAAATATATCATCAAAGGTAAAAATCCCCATATAACCATCATCCTGGTCAAGAAACAGAAAAACTACCTGCACCCTAGAAGCTTTCTCATGCCTCTCCCCAAAATATTAACCTCTCTTTTCTCACCTCTTTTTACTTGTAGCATTAAAGTTTAGTTTGTTTTATTTTCAAATTTTCTATAACAGAATCATGCAGTGAATATTTTACGTCATCACTTTCAGCTACTGAAACAATAATGCAGTGTAACAAATTGCTCCAAGCCCATGGCTTAAAACAACAATCGTTCAATATCACATACTCATCTATGCATTGACTGAGGGTTAGCTGATACAGTTATGGGTTTGATTATGTGCCTTTTCTTCAAAATATGTAGCTGGCTGATCTTGGCTCCTCACTGCATGCTAGGCTCACGTATGCCAATGTGAGTTCACTCCTGTCTAAGCTGAAGGAACAGCAACTATTATATATAAGACTCACATTACTTGCCAATGGCAGAGTTTCAAGAGGGAAAGCCCTACTACATAGCACATTTCAAGCTTTTCCTTGTGTCATGTTACTAATAGTCCTTTGATCAAATCATGTCACAGAGCCAAGTCCAAACCTCGAGGGGTGGTGAAGTACAGTTTATCTCTAGAGGAATTGCAGTGTTACAACAGGCATGGATACAGGGATGCGTAAAGAATTAAAGTAGATAATATATAAAATTTATCATTTTCATCACAATTACTCACGCCTCTGCACCATTAAAATATACTCTCCCTACCATGGCCAACAAAAATCTAACTTAATCATGTCTTCAAGCTTCCAGTTCTTTATTTCATGAGATGTATGATACAGACACCTATGAACTAAAAGAAAGTTATCTGCCTCCAAATACAAACATCCAGAAACAATGATGGAAAGGGACAGAACTGCTGCAACAAACTTTCCCATTCAAAACACAGAATGGAAGCCACATAGTAATCGTCGCTACAAAACAATTTTGAAAACTTGAAAATTTGCCAAGTACTCTAAACTAAACTCCAGTTATGCTCTCTAGGAATGGCAGTACAATTAAGTCTTCTCCAATGGCTAGATTCTGTAATTAAGGTTGTCCTTCCTTTTCTATTGTTTTCCTTGGTCTTTCCTAAAAGGGACACTAGATAATGTGGTGGTGTTTTTTTGAACGTAGAGCTTTCATAGCCTGCTTCTTTTCTGCACGAAGTTTTCGGCCCAGAAGTCGTTTTATATTCAGAATAGTCTTGGTGTTCTTTATTACAGAGAATGTTGTTTGTTTTATTTTGTTTCTCAATATAGTTCTAAACTTCATGGGTTTTCTGTATATTTAATCTCAGCTAATACCATGTTCCAATAATCACAGCCAGGCTCTTTTACAGAAATACTTGCCCCTCTAGACTCAAATACAGTTCCCCTGGGTGCATTAGGTAACTGAACAACTAATTATATTGTCTGTTGCTTCTCCTGTTATTTTTAATCACACCAATTTGATTCCTTGTGCACTCAAAGATTTTTGATTAAATGGCATCAAAAACATTTGGGGATGAATTCAAATCCAGTCTAATTTTTTTTTTTCCTTTCAGAGGGGGCACTAGCAATACCAGATCCATTTATTCACTTCCCATTAAGAAAATGTGAAGCCAAGTCTCAGGGCCTGTGGTAGCCAATTTATTTCCAGCTATAATTTACTCTTAGAATATACTTCTCCTTAGTCCAACCAAGAATGGTAACTAGGGCTCCTCCCTTATTCTTTAGACCCTGATGTCCAAGTATTACTTCCTACCTGCCCTGTCAGTCAAGAGTTCTGCTCAACTGCTCAGCCTCTTAATTACTTCTTGTTCAATCAGAACAGTTTAAATCAGAAACCTGTAGAGCAAAAGGGGCCCCCAAATCCAGGCTTACAATTTTATTTCCTTTGCAAGACTTTGGTCCAATAAATCTTTATCTTATTAGCTCTCCAATGCTTTCAAACAGATTTTTTTTTCCTATCTAATCCAAGTTTTCCAGTCCTTCTCTGTGGGAGATTTTGCCCATTTCTGGAAGGAAGTCATCTGTGTTCATCTTAATAGTTGTATGATAATAGTCAGTTAACTTTTAGAAGACTGAGCTAGCTCATATTTAAAATATGAATACACATACTCCATGGTCTTTATCAGAATCGTAAAAGGTAATGCTTTATTTAAATACTGAACCACAGATTTATGCCTGCATAGTATAAAGGCCAAATAAAAGCTAGTAATCATTATTGGTACTAATTTTAGTTAATTTGCCAAATTCTTTTCCAAACTCTACATCATATATCTTTTCAAACTTTCAACTTATCTTTTAAAGTGTATGATATACATGGGAAAATGCATTCCCCAATTTCTCATATTATCATATTAATATCATCATATTAATATCATATTAATATCATCATATCATCTTATTTGATCTAGGAATATAAGATGGGAAAATGCATTCCCCAATTTCTCATATCATATTAATATCATCATATCATCTTATTTGATCTAGGAATATAAGAAAGTAGTAAAAGATACATCCAAATTTGTTGGTTTGAACAACAGGACTGATTGAGTGCCACTGAGACTGGGGAATCTGCAGTTAAAAGAAATGTGGTGCCAAACTCCAGGGTGTTTCCCAGTGAGCCCTGACTTGATACTCATGTGATATGTAAACTCCTCCCAGGTCAGGAAAGGCCGACTTGTGTAACTAATAGGATATTGTGAAAATTACAGTGTGTTACTCCCAAGGCTAATTTATAAAAGACATTAGGGACACCTGCCTTCTCTCTGGAGACTCTCACACCATCAGAAGCTAAATGTCATGTCATGAAGCTCTATGGAGAAGTATATAGTGGGAGGAACCGAGGCCACACAACAAGAGATAACTGGCAAGGCAAGTCAGTGAGCCTTCTTGGAAATGAATCTTCCAGCTCTAGTCCAGCCTTCAGATGAAGGTGGCCCAAGGTCAGATCTTGACTGCAAACTCATGAGAAAACCTGTTCTAGAGCCATTCCTGTATGAGACAATATTTACTGCTTTAAGCTGCTAAGTTTTGGGGTGATTTCTTTTGTATGAATAAATAATTAAAACACCAGGTTTTAGGGAAAAAATGAGTTTGGCTTTGCACAAAGCAGTGGTTGGTTGTGGTCCAACTCTGTTTGGCCCAATTTAGTGCCAACTGTAGTGAACAGTTTCATTGACTGCCAGTGTCCCATCCAAGAATGTACCACAGCCTCTCTGCTCTTCTTCCTCAGTGCTTTTCCTGATGCCTAAGAAGTCTACTGAACCAGATGCAGGTGCAACTCTGAATGCAAGGGAGGCAAAAACCAAGATTAGCTCCACACTATGTTTCCAAAGGTATAGCAATTAAAAATACTATGTTTGAAGTGTTTTACATATATGCACACACATATATACATACATTTTATGTGTATATATATATAGCACTTCAAACATGTTTTATATATATATGCAAATATGCACACACACTATGTTGTAATGTTGACAGGCAGTTAGATAATGTCTGGAATTCAAGGAGATGTCTGGGCTAAAGACGTATTTTCTGACAACTATCAAATGTATCAAGCTATAAGTCTGGATGATCACCCAAAGAAGTATGGATAGAAAAGACCAAAAGTATAAAAACTGAGTTATGGAGCACTCCAACAGTATAGATTATTCCAGTTTTGCTTCTAAATAAAGTAGAAACTCTGATACACTTGCCTATTCTGTACTGTCAAACATTTTTTCATTGTACTACTGTATAAATATGTATTGGTCAGGATTCTCCAGAGAAAGAGAACTCAAAGGATGTATGTGTGTGTATAAACATAAACAAATTAAATATAGATGATTCCCTTCCAGTACTGGGCAAATTCAAAATTTCCCATAGAGAATGACTAGAAAACTTAGATTAAATAGAAACGAATCTGTTTGAAATCATTGGAGAGCTAATGATAAAATACTGGGCCATATAAGGTCTGGAGAAGGACACCCAGAATTGTGAACCTGCATTTTGTGACCCCTTTTGCTCTGCAGATGTCTGATGGCGACTCTTCTTTCTTCCACTCTGAGAACTGAGAATCCCAGCTGCCACCACCAACAGCACGTTTACTCATTTGATTAATTCTATATTTCACTGCAATTGGCTTCACAATTAATTCTCCACTTACCACCACTACCATAAGAATATCTCCTAAAAAGATGTCAGGACTTCTTTCCATTTTGTTCCATAATCCCCACAGCCCACCAATCCTCAACGCAGGTATATAATCAAATAGCAGGTATGTGCTTTTAAGTTACTCGCCTAAGTTCTTTCTTTTCTGCTTATTTTCTTTGCTCATTTCTCCCTCCCTTCCTTCCTTGTTTTCTGCCAGTGTGGTTACGGTATTCGTTTGAAATACATTTAGGTTCATCTGTCTCAGTATGCTTTCAGCTAAGTTTTTTCCCTCTTTCCTGAATTTTACTGATTTAATTTACTTTATGGGTAGGATATTATGCCTTTAAAAGTGCAAGTTATATAAAAAGGTGTGTACTTTGAGAAATATCTGATCACTCCCTTTTGTGTCCCTTTACCATATACCTACCCCACTCCCTGTATGCAGAAACTTCGTGGCTTTATGATTTGCCCCTCTGGTCTTTCTTCTTGTAATGATAACCAGATATGTCCATTTTCTGTTTTTCACTTTTTTCTTACAGAAAACATACCATGTCTGTTCTTTTCCACTTTGGGTTTTTATTTTATTTTTTTCATTAAAGAGTATCACCTGAAAGTCATTCCAAGTCAGTTTCACATAGCTTTTTCTCACGTTTTTTGTAAAACTGCATTAAAATGCACTCCAATCATTAAAATAGACTTCTTTTATGTCCTTTTCATTGGCTGTCCAATAGTCACTTCAAACTTTCAAACTTAATGCCTGCACTTGATAGGAAATTTTTGTTCCACAAAATAATTCCCAAGGACAAATTTTAGTTTTTACAGTAAATCTTTTGACTTTCAGATAATTACTCTTTTTCTCCACTTTTTGACCTTCAGGTAATTACTCTTTTTTTCTTCACTTTTTCTTTACTTTTCTATATTCAACTGTCACCAATTTTATTATTTGAAATATTTTTATTCTTAGAATACTTTATTCAACTTACTGCTACTGTCCCAGTCCTCAACATTTCCATCTTGTATTATTTTCCTTGATATCTCATTGTTGTGGGGATTTCCTCTCCATTTTAACGTAATTCACATTTGCTTGTCTATCTAAGATTTTTAGAAGATGCTTTCTTCAATGCCTTGTGTTCACAACCTAC
Source organism: Vicugna pacos (assembly GCF_048564905.1). Taxonomy (NCBI): domain Eukaryota; kingdom Metazoa; phylum Chordata; class Mammalia; order Artiodactyla; family Camelidae; genus Vicugna; species Vicugna pacos. The sequence goes on along the minus strand of NC_132995.1, from coordinate 66,080,357 downwards.
AGTAGTTCTCCACTATTTAAATATGTTAAAATACTGCTCCCTGGATGCTAACAATCTTTCTTTTGGGGCTTTTCCCTAATTATACCAATTATTACCCATAGTTTTTTATATCTTGATCACATTATATGTTTGCTTTGGCCTCTCTAATTTTGATTAAACTATTCCTGTAAACTGGAATGCTCTCCTAAGATCTAAATGGGTTACAGTTTATGATTCTTCATGACTGCTCTTGACCACATTCCTTTGAAGCTCAATTATACTCCTCATAATCCCTAAGGTAATGTAACTGCATAAAAATATTATGTTCATCTTTATAACTTTATGAGATGGATATGTGAACTTTATGAGATGGATATTATTGTTTTTCATATACTTCACAGAAAAGCAGTTAACATTTAGTAACTATCTCTTGAATATTTTCAAATATCGTTCAAAAATACTTTGAGGTAAATTTAAAATTTTATAATGAAATATACATTTTCTTTATATTATTTTTTATTAATATGGTTTCTATTAACATCATTTTGGCTATTTCTAAGCAAATTTGGTATTTAACACTCTAAAATTTAAGATTTTAAAAATTGCACTGAGTTAATAATTAGTGTTATTGATATGAAAATAATTATTTTGCAAGACCAATGGGTTTTTTCATCTTTATTTTTAGTAAAGGCTATGTTACATATTATGACTGAGAAGAAAGTGAAGAGCAGCACAGCTGTAACTGGACTATTCTATTTCTTAAAATAGCTGATAGCCCTGCTATGCATATTATGCTTTTAACTACTTACCTATTTTGGCTTGGAGTTTTCATTATGTTCAGGAAACACCGTTCTCTGGGTCTCTTTGAAAGTGTTTATGTTAACTACTGGACTAACAGGGACTCAAGTCATCATTTTGTTTTTGCTGCTCTATAGCTCTCTCTGTACTCCTCCTCAGTAAACACTAATGATTTTCCTATTTGAATTAAGTTCTAGCTTCACTAAAGGTTATCATTTTGTAATAATGTCATTATTGTAGAAAAATCGGTTTCAAAGTCAGGTTCAAGTTTTAAGTGAGAGACAAAAACTTTAAATGCCATTTATTCTACTGTACAGTGCATTTTTTAATATCATGGTTTATTTTTCCCACTGGAATCATTAACAATAGACTTGGGATTCCTGATAAGTGTATGTAGCCTTTGCTGCATCCTAAGGATCCAAGGATGTATAAAATAAATGACAAATGATTGATCAAGATGAGAAATAATATTGGAGTTTAGTGTGGTCTGAGGTCTCCAGTAAAGAATTGTAGAGGACAGGATGAACTTACGCTGGATTTAGAAGGAAGGGTAGTATTTTAGTAACTAGAGAGGGATGCAGTTGACATTTCCAGTGAGCTAAATGACAGAGTAGGTCACTTTGGGAAGACCACAGGAGAAAAGTTTAGAGAGTCTGCATAACAGGTTTTTATTCATGAATGCCAAGAGCAGGAGCTTGGACCCCCAGTGAAAGCTTTCAAATCTGATCTTCCAGATGCTTAGCAATAATTTCAAATAATTAATACGTCTATGTGATTTATGATGAATTTTAGCGGCAATAAACCAGTTAAGAATCAGTTGAAACAGGTGTGAAATGCCTGAAATAGGGTATGTGCTAAATTCTCATTACAACTGCACATTCAGACTCCATCTTTAGCTTTTGCATTTACAGTAAAAGCACAATCTTGCTGCATTTGTAAGAGTATTAATCAAATCTCCTTTTCCTTTCAGTGTAGTTATTTGTATCAGATGAACACTAAGACCTTAGTTCTATTACTTTAAAAAGGTCGTGACCACCTGGTAAAATCCATTACAGAAAATTCCACTTGTACTGGATACCATGTTGCCTCTTCGAGACAGGTAAAGTGCAGTAAATCTAAAATTCTCACTGCAGTAATTACAACTTCAGAGAAATTCTCAGATTGGATAAAGTGACAAAGTAACTTATTATTTCTGGACTGTGAACAGAGGACAAAAAGTTAATTGACTAAAATGATAGAGTTTACCTTTGGAATCAAAGCACATTAACCTGTAAAGTCAGTCTATCTCATTGAAAATAAATGATTTTACCTCTATATTTGCACTATAGAAATCTCTTGCGGGAAAGAAGCATCAATAAACCATAAATTGTGAGGCTTAACAAAATTCATTAATAATGGTTAAAGAATTTCACTTCCATGGCAGCCGCCCCGATATTGCAGGCACACAAGCATGTGTTGCTAGCTCATAGCTGCGGAGACATCAGGAGAAGCATACACTCATACATGTTTTAAAATAATCTTCTGTAATCAGGAGAGCACAGAAATATAAGGCAACGTATGATAAGCAATAAGGGGAATGTGTTGAGAAACTTAGTTAATAATTGTTACGAGAGTTACCATCAGACTCTTGCTCAAAACCCACCAACCCCTCCCCTGGACAAGAGCTAGCATGTTTTTAAGTCACAGGACCTGGACACAAAGAAAGGATGCTATAGGAAAAACAAAAGCTGATTAGAACCAGCTGAAGCCAAGCTGGTGATGAATCTGACCTCTCACAGACCCTGAGTCTCACTGACTCTACTGCATTAGGTACCAGATGACACACCTACCTTCAGCCAAGACTGGAAGTCACAGACCAAAAAAGAACAGAAAGGGGAAGGCAACCCATTTCCAGCCAAGACATGCCTCTTTCCCAGAAAACTAATACATATGCCTCCTCATTATTAGTCTCACTCCACTCCTCACTGTCCTTCCTTTTTTTTAAATCCCTTTTTAATTTTTTAATTTTATTTTATTGAAGTATAGTTGATTTACAATGTTGTTGCTAGTTTCCAGTATACAGCATAGTGATTCAGTTATACGTATATACATATATTCTTTCTCATATTCTTTTTCACTATAGGTCATTACAAGTTGTGCTATACAAATATCACATGATATCACTTATATGTGGAATCTAAAAAGATGACACAAATGTCCTTACTTCTTAAAAGCAAATCCCTATCTCCGTTAAGGCGAGAAGTTAATTTGTGAAGTAAGTTCCGCTTCTCCACTCTGTGGCCACCGAATAACGCTTGAAAGCTTGTGCTCTTTCAGTCTCAGCCTGGGTTTCGTTTTTGGCTGTGCGAACCCAACAGAAAACCAGCCTTCCCTGCCAAGGCAGGGGCTCGGCAGAACTAGGGCCAAAGTGGGGGTCCGTACGACCTAATTCGGTAACAATGTTTGCAACGTATGAAGGACGGTGAAAATATATAGACGGTGTTTCAGACTACATATTTTAGCATATCTTTTTTAATAAGGAATGGTTTTACTGAATAAAAGTGTATTTACTGAATAAAAGTGTATATTGGCAGGTGAAAGGATCTCTCATTATAAACTCCATGTAGGTTTAACTTAAAAAAAAAAATTACCTACACTGCTGAGCTTTTCCTAATCAATATATAGCTACATTCCAAGACTATCGTTCACATAAGGTTTGATGTAAAAATTGCATTTAAATTATCTGAACGTTATGGGTAACTCAAGGAAGTATATGGTTAAAAAAAATTGTTTACCAAACGCATTGGGTCAGTCCATTATTTCTGTCATTCCTAGCGCATAGTAAGCACCCAGTACTTTGTGAAGTGCTAAATGTATGTTAAGTTGTTACTATTTTTTTTCATCTAGCTCCACAGAGCTACGGAACAAGTTAAATAAATGTACACAACAGAACTGCAAACTTCTCTGGTTTAAGAGATAAGCAAAAATTGGCTGTCTATAAATATAGAATAATTACTGTAGAAACAAATACTTTGTATTGAAAGTGAAGCTGGAACTTTTGAGCAACTGTGGAGCAAGGTTTGAGTAATTCTTGGATAGGAGAGGAAAACACTGTACACCAATCACCAATGGTGTAAATTTTTAAGAACAGCTTCCCATCTCCATCGAACTGAATCAGAGTGTGAAAACAAGTTCATTCTCGATTTCACTGGTGAGGCAATTGAGACCACCAGAGTATTTGGACTTCCAGTCTTCAGTGCTGCAAGTAAGAGGCTTGGAAGTCACCACTCTGTCCTAAAACAAGTAAAAACCATAACAAACTGACAAGTCAACAGCTCCTCTTACACCCTTAAGAGATGTGAATTCACAGGGCAAACCGCTGCCCTTAAAATGGAGTGAATACAGAAAATCACGACTTACCGGGGCAGAGACTCAGGAGCTGCACTCTTGCAGGAACCACTGCGGAGAACCCTGAACTGCAACTGAAGTCAAACTCCTGGGGGACCCAGTTACAGGGGGTGCCCTCCACATTTTTGTGAGTTTTACCTCCAGGAGTTCAAACGGGTCCTCACAGTGAATATCAGAGGAAAATCTCCTCTGCTTCTGGCAGGCAGAGGACAGGAACCACTTTGAAATGCGCAGTAGCGCTCTGTTCTGCATTAACAAGGGCTGCCCTCAGGAGAAACTAGTTAACCAGAGCATAATCTGATGGGGTTTTATCAGAGCCAGCTGGCCTGGGGAGAGGGCAACACCCAATTTCAGCGGGACCCAGCCTTCCCCGAGAAGCAAGAGAAACCCAGCTCCAGCCTCCTCTGATCATCCAATTCCACCTTAACTGGGGTGGGGGGGTATGGAACAGAGAAGCACAGGTGACGTTACCAGAAGGCAGGCTCACTAGGAGACTGACACCTACTCACAGGACTATAAAACGCTTCTCTCCCCCACACCTCCCCACCACATTACTAAAGGTCTATCTTCAGCAGTCCCTTTTATAAGTACATCATGTCCGGCTATAAAGAAAAAATGACAAGACACATTAAAAGGCAAAAACAAACAAACAAAAAACAGAGAAGAGCAAGCATCAGAACCAGAGTCAGATACAGATGGCAGCAATATTGAAATGATCAGTCCAGGAATTCAGAACAACTATGATTCACATGCTGTAATGGATAAACCAGACCGCCAACAAGGGCAGACAAATCATGTAAGCAGAGAGATGGAAATTCTTAAAAAGAATCAGAAAGAAAGGTTAGAGGAGGAGGAGGTCAAGAATACTGTTGCAGAAGCAAAGAATGTCTTTGATGGGCTTCTTAGCAGACTAGACACAGCTGAGGGAAGAATCTCTGCACTTGAGAATATTTCAAAAGAAACCTCCCAAACTAAAAGCAATCAGAAAAAAAAAAAAAAGACTGAAAAAAAAAACCAAAAAAAAAAAGAAAACAGAGTAGAATATCTAAGAACTGTGGGACAACTATAGAAGGTGTAACATATGGAAATATCAAAAGGAGACTATTTGAGCTTAGTCAATGGTAAAACCACCTGAATTTAGGCCTCTTAACTCCAGCTCTGTTTTTATTATACCTCATTTACCTGCTTCCCGATTAACCAGCTGACTCAAATTGCTGCCTACTCATAAACTTCTCTTGGAGTATCTCTTTGCAAATACCTTTGTCCTTCAATTTACTAGTATACACCTATCCACAACCAAAAGAACATTGCACTGATAAAACTCTACAGAGTACCAACTAAATAAATGAGGGTTAATAGGTTAACAAACAAAGTATTTTATTTTCTGATTCAGGAAAGTGGAAATCAGTCTACATGTTCAATTAGTTGCATGTAAAGACAAGGCAGTCAAAATGAACAAAAAGAATATTTTGCTTAACATACTCAGGATTTCCTTGCTAACATTCCAATGGAAATTGAAATAGTGGCTCATTTCCTGTTCAGAGAAATTAAAAAAATCAAATGTCTGTTACTTGTACTTCCTGAAAAGTAATACTTACACTACTGCAAAGTAGTTCAGTCATTCCCAGAAGTGAATTTTGATTGTCAGCATTATAATGGCAATGAAAATAAAAACTTTCCAAACTTAAGTTATAAAATACTTACTGGTTCCTACTGAATCCAGAAAGATGCATAGAATATTCACATCTCTTTTTGCTTTGTAATGGATTACTGTATTCAAAAAAATTTACCTGAACTTTGGGAAACATATTATTTGTTAGGGAAACATATTATTTGTTAGGAAATATATTATTTGTTAGAGAAACATATTATGTGGTTAGAGAAAAGGGATAGTAGTGATTAATGTTTCTTCTTATTTCCGAAGTATTGCTTATTCTTGTATTCCTGAAGGTAGTTTTATTTTCCATAGGATTACACTGCCTGGCAAAAAGCACAGTTTTCTGAGAGGGCCATGTATTTTGGAAGTCACCTTCTACTACATGTAGTTTCTTAATGTATTCCTTTTTGCCTGCCTAACTATTTGTAAAACTATCTGTCCACATCACTGTTTTCTTAAGCCTCCTCTAAGCAGAGCTGTCTTAGGAGAGAACAAAATGTTTTCCTAATTAGAAGACTTCATGGATCTTGGGTAAATGGCAGTCTTGGAGTCAACAGGTTTCTTGACTTCTCTCCACAAGTTTCCTATCCAATGCATGTGCTTTTAGCTCATGAGGAAATTTCTGAACTCCGATGGAAAGGACACATAATGAATCCATTCTTGTCACTACCCCACAGTAATTATTATACTCTTTCCTGAGAGTCCTGCACTAGACCTCTTACATGGACTGTGAGCGCTCTATGACAGTCCTGATGGATAGGCAGACAAGATTAAATCCACTTGTACATAAGGAGATTCAGACTTGATATTTACTAACTTGATCACAGGCCCTGAGCATTTTACCAACATCCTTGGGACAGATTAAGGAAAATCACTTTTAATAGGATCAGAATTAGCTCCTCATGAAAAGCTATATAATGAAAAGCTATATAGTGATTTTTTTTCCCCACAGCACTTGATTTACTCTTTTAGGTTAAGGCATTGTAAGCTTTTAAAAAGCAAATGCATAGGCAGGGAGAAACCACTAATCCTTGTATTTAAATATGTATTTTTAGATCTCCCAAGAGAAAATCAGAGTCAGAGAAATGGGAGAAAGGTGGATCATTTTCGGAACAAATAGGAGAATCCTGACAGCTCTGCAGCAGCGTATTTCAGTCTGAGACGCCCTGGTGATGTCCCAGAGGGACCTGGGGGCAGGGGAGCAGATCAACAAACAGGTGGGACTGTGGGCTAGCTGCTCCTCATTTACTTTATTGGGAAATTCTTATTAAATATTTTGAGAAAAGATTAGTCAGGTTAAAAAAAAATTTGAAAAGCATACATTTAGGGAATGAGATGTGGACAGTACGTGAATCATCAGGCAATGAGTGAACTCAGGCAAGAACCACAATATGGAGGGCGAATCACTTGCTTGAATCACAGATTTCCTGGACTTAGGCTGATAGGAAACCCCATGCCCCTATCAGAGGGGGGAAGCAGCACCAAACAGAGTGCAGGGTGACAGCTCTACCATGCCTGCTCTCACTCCTTCTGCAGTGTTTTCCTCACTGCCTGTATCCACAGTTTGAACTTTCCATCCACCAATTTGCTGGTTAGAACAGTGAAAAAAATCTTTAAAGCTATCATCAAAATAAAACTGGGTTACAATCCCCAATGCAGGGCCACAAAGCTCTGTTGCATTTTGTATATAATGTACAGAGAACCAGGACAAAGGGGATAAACAAGAGGTAAAATCCAGCTGGCACCCAGCTCATCAAGCCTTACTCCTTGGCTCAGGAGTGAGTCTGCATGGAGGACGAGGTACCCTTTTCTCACTTACACAAGGGCATAACGTATGGGCTAGTGACAGCCCTGCCCTGTGCAACAGTTCCCTGCACACATAGCAATGTAATTTCCTGTAAATTTACGATAGCATCCCTTGCCATGTAATGGCATAAGCATAATGATTTGTTATTATATCTCTGACATCTCAGTCCTGTCCCTGACACATAATATATACTCCCTAATTAATTTTGAATTGTTACTGAATGATTCCTCCATTTTGTAAATTTAACTTACATAATTCTCAACATAGAACTTTAAAAAATGTGTGTATGCTTATAGCCTTTAGAACTTTTTTATGTTAAACACAACAAGATATTTGATGTACTATATTAATCATATAAAGTGCATTTAATTTACTCGAATCCCAGCATTAAATTCGATTGTTTTCTATTCTGTATTGCTTGTTTGGATTCCTTCAACACCATGATGCTCTCCACTGGCATAGGCAGTAAAATATAAAAGACATAGGAATGTGATTCAGTCTAATCACATGTTTGACTAAGAGGCCTTAGACTGGAGAGGGAAGAGGAAGTTTCTACTATGTGGTAGATTCCAAGTCCACTTGAAATCAATTTACTTCATTTTAAACTTACAACAACTCTTTGATTTAAATATTCTAAAAATGAGGTAACTGAGTATGAGAGAACTTAAACAACTTAGTAAAAGTCACTTGTAAGCGCCAGAATTGGAAAGTCCAGTGTTCATATGAGAGACTGACTTACCCAGTCAATGTTTTACTTACACTGGTGATGCCTTCACAATGGTGAAGTATATTGTTCACCTGGGAATTTCAGCTAATTATCTCAAGACTTCTATGCACAATGAAAAATAATCAATTTGAGTAGTGGTATTTTTCCTCAATAAGGTGTTTTTTTTTTAATTTAATTTTTTAAATTTAAATGTATTGACATCATTTTGCACAATTCACAGCCAACCTCTAATTTTCCACTGAATCCAGGTACATGAGGTAAAATACCACGACACATTTGAACATAGACAAAGAACATTATCTGTCCCCAACCAAGCATGTATATGCTTCTTTGAATCAAAACAATGATCTTTTCCTAGCTTTGTTCATGGAGAATCCCTGAATTTTCATCGTTTAAAAATGCCTGCCTCCTTCAGACTCTTTACATCTACTGCTATTTTTCTTAGCTAAGTTTTTTTCCTTTAATTCTACTGTGTGATTCTCAGCACTCTCACATAATATATAAATTAAAAAATTAAAAAATCCGTTAATATTAAATCATGCTCAGAATACATATATTAGAAAATCAAAGATGTTTAAGCATGCCAAATGATAAAATAAAGCAATCAGTTACATATATATATTTTACGTATGTTCTACAACACACACAAAGAAAGAACAGAGAATTTAGATCTCTCTCCAGAAATAAGTATTGGAGATTATATATGTGTGTGTATTTTTTCTTCTTTGTTTCAATAAAGTCAGAGTTAAACTGCAACTTTGCTTAGAGGTGAGAACTTACCTTCAAAAACAGTAAGCAGAATGCTGGATATCCGGGCAATGTTCAAATATCAAATGGGATCCTTAGCAGTTAACTTAACTATGAATAAATCCTGATTTCAAGCAGAACTGGTAAAATAAGCTTAATAATTCAATTAAGTATCAAACTACTCCAAACATTTGTGTCATATTTTTCAAACTTAACAATTAAATTAGTTCTGTGATTGCATACTGCTATAGGAAGTAATCTTAGACATTCATTCAATGGTTTTTAGCATGTTTGTGGGAAAAGGGTACTACATTCGGCTATTATTTTATAAAAGATGACTATTTATAAATATAGACACAGGCGTAGATATAGATATAGTCATAGATACAGATATAGATATTGATGTATAGACACAGATATCATGCACTGTAAAAATGCTGCAATGAACACAGGGGAGCATATATCATTTCAAATTAGTGTTGTTGTTATCTTAGTGTAAATACCCAGAAGAGGAATTGCTGAATCATATGGTAGTTCTATTTTTAACTTTTTGAGGAACCTCCATACTGTTTTCCATAGTGGCTGCAACAATTTACATTCCCACCAACAGTGCATGGTGGTTCCCTTTTCTCCACATCCTTGCCAACACTTGTTACTGTCTGTCTTTTTGATGAAGGCCATTCTGGTAGGTGTCAGGTGGTGTCTTACTGTGCTTTTGATTTGCATTTCCATGATGCTTATGATATTGAGAATCTCTTCATGTGTCTTTTGTCCATCTGTACGTCTTCTTTGAAAAATGTCTACTCAGATCCTCTGCACATTTTTTAATTGTTTCTTTTGATATTGAGTTGTGTTAGTTCTGTATATGTTTTGAATATTAACCCCTTAGGGGAGATATTATTTGAAAATATCTTCTCCCATTTAGTAGGTTGCCTTGTCATTTTGTTGATGGTTTTCTTCACTATGCAAAAGATTTTCAATCCCATTTGTTTATTTTTGCTTTTGTTTCCGCTTGCCTGAGGAGACATACCCCCAAAATATTACTAAGACAGATGTCACAGAGTCTTCCGCCTGTATTTTCTCTAGGAGTTTTACAGTTTTGGGAGTTATGTTTAACTCTTTAATCTATTTTGAGTTTATTTTTGTATGTGGTGTAAGAAAGCGGTCCTTTTTTTTTTTTTTTTGCACGTCTTATCCAGTTTTCCCAACACCATTTATAGAAGAGGTTATCTTGTCCACATTGTATAGTCTTGCCTCCTTTGTTGTAGGTTAGTTACCCATATAAGTATGGGTTTATTTCTGGGTTATCTATTCTGTTCCATTCATCTATGTATTTGTTCTTGTATTAGTACTATGCTGTTTTGATTACAAAAGTATGTAGAATAGTTTGAAACAAGAGAGTAGGATGCTCAAGTTTTTTTTTCTCAAGATTGCTTTGGCTATTTGGGATCTTCTGTGTTTCCACATAAATTTTAGAATTATCTGTTCTGTGAAAACAGTTGCTGTTGTGCCACTGGTATTTTTCAGGGATTGTACTGAATCTCTAGATTGCTTTCAGTAGTATGACATCTTAACAATATGAATTCTCCCAATTTGTGACCACGCTGTATCTTTCCATCTGTTTGTGTAATCTTCAGTTTCTTTCATCAGTGTCATAGTTTTCAGAGTACAGGTGTTTCACCTCCTTGGTTAAATTTATCCCTAGGTATTTTTTTGATGTATTTTTAAATGGGATTGTATTCTTCATTTCTTATTCTGAAAAACTGTTACTGGTGTATAGAAATGCAACAGATTTCTATATGTTAACTTTGTATCCTGCAACTTTACTAAATTCATTTATTAGTAATAATAGTTTTTTTTTTGGTGGTATCTTTGGGGTTTTCTTTATATGGTATCATATCTGCAAATAGTGACTTCTTCCTTTCCCATATGGGTACCTCTTATTTATTTTTCTTGTCTGATTGCTGACTAAAACTTCCAATACTATGTTGAATAAAAGTGGCAAGAATGGGCATCTTTGTCTCATTCCCCATCTCAGAGGGAAAACTTTCAGCATTTCACCATTGAGTATGATGTTTGTCATATACGGCCTTTACAATGTTACGGTATATTCCTTCTACAGCCAGTTTGTTGAATTCTTATCATTAATGAATGTAGAATTTTGCCAAAAGCTTTTTCTGCATCTATTGAGATCATGTAATTTTTATCCTTTGTTTCATTAATGTGGAGTATCCAATTAATCGATTTGTGAATAGTAAACCATTCTTGCATTCCTGGAATAAATCCCATTTCCTCACAGTATATGACCCTTTTTATATTTTGTTGAACTTTGTTTGCTAATATTTTATTGAGAATTTTTGCATCCATGTTCATCAGTTATACTGGCCTTAGATTTTCTTTTTTCCTTTTTTTTTTTTTTGTGGTGTCTTTGTTTGGCTTTGGTATCAGGCTAATGCTTGTCTCACAGAATGAGTCTGGAAGTGTTCCTTTATCTTCAATTTTCTGGAATATTTTGAGAAGGATAGATATTATCTCTATCTTGAATGTTTTGTAGAGTTCACCTGTGAAGCTACCTGGCCCTTGACTTTTGTTTGTTTTTGTTACTAGTAATCATTTCATTCCTATTTTCTATTTTTTCCTGATTCAGTTTTGGAAGATTGCATGTTTCTAGAAAGTGGTCTATTTCTTTCAGGTTGTCTAATTTACTGGTGCATAATTATTCATAGTAACCTTTTATGATCCTTTGGCATTTCTATGGTGTTAGTTGTAACTTCTCTTTCATTTCTGAATTTATTTATTTGGGTCCTCTCATTATTTTCTTGATGAGTCAGGCTAAAGGTCTATCAATCTTGTTTATTGTTTCAAAGAAAACCAAACAGCTCTGGATTTCACTGATCTTCTCTGCTGTTCGGGGTTTTTCAGCCTTTATTTCCCCTCTGATCTTTGTTATTTCCTTCTTTCTGCTGACTTTGGGGTTTGTTGTTCTTCTTTTTCTAATTCCTTTACATGTAACGTTTGAAGTGTTCCTTTTTTTTTTTTTTGAGATTTTTCTTATTTCTTTAAGTAGGCTTCTATCACTATAAACTTAAAAAAAAAAAAAGCTGTTCTGATCATGTGATTTCCACTATCCTGTCGTCCAGATCACAGATCCGTTCATCTGCATTATCTAATCTGCTTGATTCCCTCTGTTGTATTTTAATTCCAGTTATTGTATTCCTCAGCTCTGATTGGTTCTTTTTTTATATTTTCTATTTCTTTGTTGATGTTCTTACGCATTCCTCCATTCTTCTCCTGAGTCCAGTGAGCTCCTTATTACCACTTCTTTGAATTCTTTATCTGATACACTTTTATCTCCATTTTATTTAAGTATTTTTCTGACATTTTTTGTCTTGTTCTTTCATTTGGAACATGTTCCTTTGTCTCTTCATTTGCTGAATTCTCTGTGTCCTTTTTATGTATTAGGTAAATTGGCCATGTCTCCTGGTTTTAAAGGAGTAGTTTTATGTAGGAGGTGTCCACCCTGTTCGCCAGAACCAGGTGCTCTGGAAGTGTCCCCTGTGTGGGCTGTGTGTCCTTCTGTTGTAGCTGGGCTGCAACTGCTGCAAGTACAGTAGTGTGTGGGGCTGGCTGTAAGGCACAGCTGCAACTATTGTGGGCCGTCTGTTGTGCAGGACCAGCCCCCAGAGTGGGAGCCACTTCAGAGGGGTTCTGGTGCTGGCGGAGGCTGCCTGCTGATTGTGGCCATGTTGGGAGCTGGCTGGAGGAGTGCTGGCTGGCTGGGTCTGCAGGTGAACACCAGGGCAGGACAAGCAGTGCCAGTAAGGTGGGAAGACTCAGAAATGATACCCTCCAGCACTGGGCCAGCTATGTAGAAGGTGAGCAAATTTTTAAAAATGGCACCTACCAGGACCTAACAGGTCCTGTTCCTCTGGAACATGCCCTAAAATTAGCTAATAAATCTTCACATATGACCCAGGTGCTTTTCAAATGGCTGCCTCTGCACTAGGATTAGGAATGAGTGAGTTTTTGTGAGTGCCCTTTCAAAGCAGAGTCTTGGTTTCCTATAGCCCTCCGGTGCTCTGCAGGTTTTCAAAAGCCAAATGAATGGGGGCCTGTCTTCCCCAAACTGGGACGCCTAGAGTAGAGTTCAGACCCCACAGTCCTCAGGGAGGACCTCCATGGCTGTAATATCTCTCTCATCTGTGCGTCACCCTGTGGAGGGTGTAAGTTAAAGACAGACTATGTCTCAGCCCCTTCCACTTGTCTCACTGGCTTTTTCTTTATTTCCTTAGTTGCAGAACATCTTTAGTGCTAGTCTTCAGGTCATTACCACAGAGAGTTGTTCTATTTATAGTTGCAGTCCTGGTGTGTCATGGTAGGAGGCAAGCCCAGGATCTTTCTACTCTGCCATCTTGTTCCCCTCTCTTGACACTCAGTGTTTTTGTATGAACAAATTAGTGAGTTGGTCTAAGTTTCTCTCAGCTCCTACTCTGGATGACAAAATCATCATGGCAACTGGGTAATGCTTTCATATAGAGCATGCCCTCTTATGAGACAAGGAGGAAATTCCACAGAAAGGAAATTATATAACATATACATGGGATTTCTAGAGACAAAGTTTTAAAACAAGCAAACAAAATTAAATAAAACTAAGCAGCATCAACAAAAAAATAGGATCCCACAAAAATTGATTTTAAAGATAAATACATTGTTCAGTTCAGTTGGGCCAGAGTTTTATGTAGTTTTGTGATAAGCAACTGGGCTAGGGTTAGAAATAGTTGTTGAAATATTGAATGCCAGAATCTTACTATGTTTATTGTTAATCTGGTATACAGAGGGGTCAGGAATTGATTTGACTGTGACTGGAACTGTTTTGGCAGATTTGTGAGAAGGATGACTTAGAGAGGAAGAGCCTAGCAAAAAGTGTAATTTAGAAGCTATGCCAGGAATTCAGAATGAAGTTAACGAAGATCTAAATTTACATGACAAATATGAGAAGAGACTGGAGAAGAGAAAATACATTAAGAAGAACAAATTACACATGAATTCTGTGTGTGTGTGTGTGCGCGTGCAAAGAATAAGGATAAAGAAAAGGATACACTTTGAATTAAATGTGAATACCCAGATAAATGGTGGTGCCATTTCAAGAAGAAAATCATAAGGAGGAGATTGTCTTTGGGGAGTCCAGACTGAAAAAAAAAAAAAAAAAACAAAACTTCATATAATTTAGGGGCTAGGAGAAAGATGAGAAATCAACTAGGATAATTATTTATTTCCCATATTAAGAAACTGAGGTTAAAAGGAATGGCCTGGCTAAATCCTATGATTATTAGAGAATGAAATTTTGAAACATGCTGAGCCTGAGGGGTCAGTAAAGCAGCAAGTGGAAATAGCCTGTAGGCAGCAGAACAGAGCTGACAATAGCAATAAAAAATACAGTTTACTATTAGAGTAAAATGATCACCTCACTACAAACTTCGGAAGAAACCTACAGAAGAGCAACTTGCTACTGAAGTGCCAGGAGTCGCAAGACTGTTACATAATAACTTTAGGAAAGCTAATTTTCTAACGACACCTGCAGATTACATACTGTAAGGAAAATTGGGAAAAGAAAACAATTTTAAACCTTAGAAATACTTTCTGCTGTTCTGTTACACTGAGATTAATTGCAAGTCACGTAAGTCAAATAGTACAAAATGTTTTACAGAAAACATGGAATGTTTCACATGCCCTAAAATAAAAGGCTGTAAATGTGATGTAATACACTCTACTGGAAGAATTTCTGAGTATTTCTGTTAGTCTGTTATTCTGAAAAATAATTTTCTCCTATTGCAGCTTCCCTAGGAAAATGACAAGATAAAACTGATTTCTTAAGCCATCATTTCAGAGAATATGTAATTAATTATCTCCTTTTAAAATTGCAAAAAATATAAAGCTACTCACAGTCATGCTGTGAGTAGCTTTCAAGTTTCAGGAAAGTTTCAATAAATTTGCATACTACAATTAATTATGAAATTGCTAAAAGGGGCAAATGAAATAAATTAATAAATGGTAAAATTTTTGTCCACTCTACTCAAATAATTTTAATCTTTACAGTCATATTTTTGAGAATGCTTCCTTGTGTCATTTCATATAAATATATAAATAATGGTTTTAATACATATATCGATCAAATAAATAATTAAATGTTACTTAGTTTCCATCCATTTGTAAAATATTTCATATAATTAATTCTCAAATGTATATTTAAAAATATTTCTTTGACCAAAACTTTGACATGCTGAGAATCTACAATATAACACTCAGTTTTAAGTTTTCTGCCAGTTTTTGATGGAAACAAAAATTTGAATATTTTATTTTAAAAACATTCAGAAAAATATACACAGTTAATGACACTACCTTCCATAAGCTTTCAGCATCTCAAGTAAATGATCCTACATGGAGGTATCCAAATATACCTGTTGAATAGAAACAACTTGCCCATCCAGACATCTTTGAGTATTGATGAATCATCTAAAAATAATATAAGCAAAAATAAAGAAAATGGGAGAGAGAGAGAGAAGACGAAGAACAAGAAGAAAGAGGAGAAGTAAAAGGGAGGGAGGGGAAATGAAAGGAAGGAGGAAAGAAAGAAGTCACGGAACCTGGCTACTTTGCCTGTTGGTAGACAAAGTGAGGATAAAGGTCAATCAGTACGAAACCTGTATTTTCTAATATACTGAGAGCTTCATCTCTGCCCATATTCTGTGCCTAGAATCAGAAACATGACTCAAACATTATGGATGCAGAAGGAGGAAAACAAGTTTAGGGAATGAATATATGCACTGTCTCTGTCATAGAACCCTCCTGATTATCAGATTAATACCTTCTTTGTACCCTTTGGGGATTTCCTTTCTCTCCCATGTGACTAACTCATATCTACCTTCCTTGGGCCTTGATCATGTCTAGATATCAAGAAATTCTACTGTAATTATCTGGTAAATAGATAATCTCAAAACATTTACATTTTATTAGTCAAGGAACAAGTTTCTCATTTAAATAATAACATATATGAAATGACAAACGATGGGATTCAGTGAACTCCTCCACATGCTATTAAAATGACACCCACCTACTTTGCCCTCTGACAAAATCAATTAATGTATCAAAAGCTATATTATATAATTGTTTCAATGTACCACAGAAAGAATAAAATATGTACTGGCATAGATTCAAAATATAAAATAAATAACTAGTCATATTGCACAGTGTTCAACAGTTTTTATTTAGAAAAAGCATCAGGAATGAGTGCTTCAGTATTTTTTTTTAGTTCTTTAGTTTTAACTTTATGTTAATTTATTTACTTAAACCATGAACTCATTTTTCCTAAAATTACTTCCATTGTTGATTGCTGATAGCTCTTTTCTCTTCTTTATAACTTGTATTTAGCTAGATAAAATCATCAAACTGGCACAATCTTAGTACAAACATCAGATCTATCAAAGATTGTTATTAAAATAGATCGATTCTGAAGGCAATTTCCCTTAGAGAGTATTTGAAATCAACATTCTCTTGGAAAATTTAAGGTAAATTATAAAAATAAAATATTATGAACAGTGATACTGCTATGTATCATATACAAGCAAGACTACTTAGTTCTTATTGAGATAATTTACATATTTTAAAATTTCACATTGCAAATACACATAATACCTCAGAGAAATAAGATATAATAGTTACTAAAGATTTGTACTTTCATAGACAAACAGTAGAAATTCCAAGTAGAATGATTAAAAGTAAAAAATATTCTTTTGTGCTATGTCTGCTTATCTTACTCTAAGTTTAAAAATAATAATAATAGAAGTAGATTATGTCCCATTTCCCAGAACTAAGGAGAAACTTTATATACTTTTGGCATCTGAATTATAACTTTAACAAAAAAATACTCAACAATAATAAAACAAAACCTGCTCATTTGTCTAAAGAAAGTAAGGACACTTTCTAAAATCTCTGAAAGAGATTTAAGTTTGGTTGAATATTGAGACTTCATTCTGTGAACACTTCTTTCATCATATGTCTAGGTTTTATATTTAATCAAATCAAACCTTTTGTTTTCTGTATAAAAATTGTCAATAGTATCTTTATAGGATAATTTACCTGCATCTAAAGTCAACACCTCATTAAAATTTAGGAAATTTTCTAACATTACAGTCATAAATACTATGTGCTATTGAAAATATGAGATGGTGGTTTGAAATTTTTGCTATTTGCTAATGCTGTATCTTCTACAGCCTTGCAAATTGTCATATAGTCATCTGCATAATTAATTTTATTTTCTTTAAAAAGTAGTTACTTAGCACTATGTGCCATATTATGCTAAGGGAAACAGTCAAACAAAAAAATAGTTGTAGGTAAATGATTCAATAATAGCATTTTCATTTTCTATTTTTCATTCCTAGGATATACTTTGTGTTCTCTTAATAAATACAGATGACCCTTTGAAAAGAAGCTTTTATAGTCCATAGTTAAAATTGTTTTTTTATGTTATTTCCATTTATTTATTATTAATTCACACATGTATTGAGTATTTGCAATATACCAAACATTCTTCTATTCTTGTCAGATAAAAAAAAAAAAACAGATAAAAATGGCAAGGTCCCAGTCCTCAAGTTGCTCACTACTTAGAAAATGAAACATTATAATCTGTAAGTAAAAAATGGCAGTCATTATAACTGTATGTTATATAAATATATAACTGCTGTCTAGTAAGTTAAATGAATATATATTATGTATATAATTATATATAATAGATGAAATAAAGATTAATTTGGGAAAGGTCAGAAAAGATTTTGGAAAAGGTAATATAACTCAGCAGGATGCTGCAGTTCAAATATGAGCTATCTAGTCTTAAAGGTAATAGAATAATTTAAAAGGAGAAAAGTATTTCAGTATCTCCAAATTAACTCATCAACTGGGATAGCAGAGATGACTCTGAATATACAGACTGAAGCAAAATCATGAAGCACCATTTATGTCATGCTAACAATGTGAAAGCGGAGGAAGGGTTCTGAGTAAACGACTGATGTAGCCAAGTTTCATTTCAGAAAGCGCTCTTAATATCTGAACAGAGAAGATGAACTGTAGGGAAGAGATAAAATTATCCTCCTGCTTGTAATAATGCATTGAATTCTATTCATCCCAATCTGCTTCTAAATTTCCTTTTTCTGATAATTACCACTTCCTTACATATTCTATAATTTATTTGTTACTTCTATTGATTCCAAGCTCTCAACTGTAATTTGTAAGGCGGCTCTTTTGTTCACTGATATTTTGCAGGTATCTAGAAAATGGACTACTATGGCCATTGTTTAACTTTTTCTCTGTAAATAAAATGTATGAATTGTGCTAGTTTAGAAGACAAGCTTTTGATTTCTTTATATTTATTTGTATGACAAATTATTTTAAACATAAAAATTTCTAATCTGTTCTCAGGCTTTCTAAGAGAGAGAGAGTGTGTGTGTGTGTGTGTGTGTGTGTGTATAAACATTGATCATCAAAGAAGATAACTTTCTTTGATACACCAACATTTGTATAAATTATTTCTTGGTTTTGGCTGACTGCGTTCAGTGGTTTATCCTAAACAGAGATAAACAACAAAAACCATGGTTAATATCCTTGTAATTTTCTTCACATTAAAGGAAAAGTAGTTAACATTCAAAATTTTTAAATTATGGCAAGGAATCTAGTGATTTTCAAGAAAAGCAAGGACATTAGTGTGGCAGAAGAAGAATAAATCAATAAATAAGAGTATGAGATAGATATTTTTGAATGTTTCATATTCAGCTGTAATGTACTCTTGTGTGTTTTCTGGTTTTCCATTTGTTTTAAATATCTTCTATTAACCTTCTATTTATATTTGCATCCTCTTATGTCTCTAATTTTAGCTCTTCATTTTCATATGACATTCAAAATATCTACTTGTTTCTTTGTCTCTCAGAAATAACTATCTGCTAGAGCTTTATGCTCATACCAAGAACTGGTAACTGCTTCTCTTAGAAAAGTGTTTGCAATTTACTGACATGAGAATTTCACTTCTTTAAAATATTAGATTACCTAGCCTTCCTTACTTCAAGAGATTTTTGATGCCTCTAAATAATTTTTTTGGTATTTTGCCTATTTTTTTCTAGTTGATGACATAATTGCATTAATCTGCCCCCAAACATTCCATCTTCTAGGAAATGAAAAATTCTAATATATCAGATTTATCTGATCAGTTTGTTCTGTTATGATCCAGTAAGAATAAAAGCATGAAGACCACTGCAGTTTTTGAACAAGAGGTTAATATATTCCAAGTTTAAAGAAGTGGAGACAGTGGCAAGTCATCAGGCACAACAAGATTTGCTGATAGATTTGATAAGGTGAAAGAAAGGAAGGGTGGATGATTCTAAAATTTTGATTCAGTCAACACCTGAGCCAACAGAGAACAGTATCATACGTTGGCCTTGGGAACACAGGTGGAGAAGAAAGTTTGAGAAAAATGCAGAGTTTAATTTTGGGATTACATGCCTCTTAGAAATCTAAGGGGAGTTATTGGGTAGGCAGTTGTATATACAAGCCTGGAATCCAAAGACATTTAGATTCTAGATTAATTCTATACAGATAGTATTTAAAGCTTGAAACTGGATGAAATAATCCAAGGAGAACATATATAGACAGAAAAGATAGCAGGACATAGAACTACAAAGAAAAGCACTTCAAGGTGGGTAAAAGAAGGATCTGGCAAAGAAGATTAAGTTGGAATATATAGTGGCTATAAGGAAAGTCAGGAGAAAAAGGAATTTAAAGAAAACAAGTGAAGAAAGTATTCTGAAATGGAAGGAGTAATCTACCGTATCAAATACTGCTAAGAAGTCAATTAAAATGAAGACTGAAATTTGATCACCAAAATAAGCAAGGCTGAGATTAGAGGTTGACCCACTAGTGCTATATTAGTGACAGAAGGTTGACTCCAGAGCTTGACTGGGTTGGCTGTTGAGAAAGAGGAGATTTGCTTCAAAGGAGAAGTAAGAAATATAACTAAAAAGCAACTGGGTTAAAGGGAGGATTTATAACGAAATTATAAGGAAAATAACACTGTCCTCTTGCTGTTGGAACTGGTCTTATAGAGAAGTAACATGTGATGATATTGGGTAATAAGATAATAATTGAAAGGGCAGAGTCCTCAACACAAGGGAGTTGCTGCCCTTGAGGGACACGGTCAGGTCATACACTGGAAAGAGTGCAGCACTTATGGTACAGTTGCATGTAGCTGAGGGATTGCTGGCAAAGAATGAGAAAGTTCCCTTCTTGTGTATTTTCTAATGACATGAAGAACACAGTTACTGATGTTTGAAATGAAAGAAAGTTTGAAGAGAGTACAAACTACAAAATAGCTATCTAAGGGAGCAGAGAATGAGTGGTTTAGTGAAATATGTAAGATTCCTTTTGGCACTAGAGGCCAATGAAGTGAACATGGCTGGCATTTTCTCTAGTCACAATTTGAGGGTGTAAGAAATTATTTTAATACATTTTAAATCCTTGCATTCCTAGAATAAAATCTACTCAGTTTTCATAACGAAATAATTTTATAGTGTCTAGTATCTACTTCTTCTTCTTCTTTTTTTTTTTTTTGGTAGGTAGTAGAATCCACCATTTACATTGTGAAAATGGCCATTACATTATCAGACCAAGTACTACAGTTTTCTATTCCTCCCTCAGCTAACTGTTTTTATGGCACAATTCAGGGTAATGGGCTATGCTGTGTTTAACTTTTTAGCTGATCTCATTAAAAACCAAGATTCCTGAAGCCGATTTTCTTTCTTTGTTCCACTGGCTGCTAACAGCAATAGCTGATAAATCCTGAAGGCCATGTATTGTGGAGGGTGTAACTGTCCTGCTAGTCTGTGTCACTGCACCATTGAAAACAAGAGAAATAAACATTTGCTTCTGAGCCACCGTATTCCGGGGTCTCCCTAGAAGCTTATCTTAATAAAGTAACAGAACATCATTTTTATCTGTAACTTATTTGCTAATGTTTAATTAAAATATTTACATTTATAGTCAGAAGCAAAGTATAATCATTGTTCTTATTTAGTATTACCAGTTATGCTATTAAATTTATATATTAGTTTTCTGTATTGACTTGAGAGCTCTGCATATGTTTACATTCTAGATCATTGAAATAACATTGTATTATTTGTACTTTACAAGATAGTTGGAACTCAGTTTTGGAAATATCTGTTCTAAATGCTTATTTTAAAAGATTAATTATGTAATTATTTTCAAATGTAATTAGCCAATTTAAGTGTACTAGTATGTCTTGGGTCAAATTTGGTTACATTTTGTTAAGATATTAACAATTTCTCTTAGGTTTTCTAATTTGTTTACAATAATATTTAATCTTTTTCTTATTATAGCTGACACTTTACATTTCTAAAGCAGATTTTGAATTTAGGATTTTTTTTGTTTTCCATTTCATTAATATCAGATATTTACCTCATTTCCTTTAAAAAAATGTATTCCATGTCTTTTCTAATTTCTAAGCAAATAATTTTAATTCAACCTCATATTTTTCAAAATTTTTAACAAAGTTAATTTGTTTAGGAATCTATGATGTGACTCCTTGAATATCACCTCTTCTGTGTCTTACACTGATGTTTCACATCTCCTGTATCTGGAAACCTTTAGGTATTCTTATTAATACTACATGTTAGTGTTAACAGTTTCCATTTAGCTATTTGGCTCCTCCATAGCACTCGGCTGCCAAGAATAACCAATGATTGATGGAATTCACCTCGGCATGTTCATCACATTTTTTCAAGTGTCTAGGGTTTCTACAAGGCTAGTTTTCTCCAGATTCCAAAACAGCTATTCTAGTTCTCAACTGATGAGTTTCTCCACATTTGCAAAGAAGAAAACATTCCTGGGCCAAATTTCACTGCTGAGATGGAGCAGCACCACTGCGGCTGCAGTAGCTCTTGGCTTGCAGAGGTGCGATAGTTGGATTAGGCTTTGTGGGCAAAAGAGCAGCGATGAACAGATAAATGACCACTTGGATTGGTGAAGAGCCCTCTGTGCCTAACCTACCACTGCCGGTCTCTCATCCATGACTATCTAAAATCACCTAAGTGGTTATATGTTGCTACGAAAGACATTCAGATCTCCTCTGTGAATCATTAATTCTTAAATATACAATTTAAAACATATTAAAGGCCAGATTTAATCTAATTCTAAGGCCATAATGGCTAATGCTTTTGAAATTGGCAATCTAGATGTATTTTTATAAGTAAACTTAGAAAAAAACTAGATAGATCATGATAAAATATTCATCCTATTCAATCAGATAGTGCATCCATTAAGAAAAAAGAAAATTAAAATTCAATAAATCAGCCGTATTGATGATAGCTATAAATTTATGGATAAGAAGCATCTAAATATTCTACTCAAAACAGCAAAAGGTTTATGACAGTACCATAAAATTCATTTTAAATAGCTGTGAGAAGTATATGAAAAATAGATCTTAAAATTTTTTGTAAGAGAATTTCATTTTATTAACTCGAAATGTAAACACTATTAAAACTCCAGTGTAAATAAAGGATAACAATTTAAAAACCCTGTTCCCTCCCCAAAATGAATTACAAGTGCATTTTTTCAGATTTCAAAATATATATTTAACGTATAAATGTATGTATTTTTATGTATAAAACAGTGTTTTAAAAACCTTTAGCAAGCATATGACATTAATAATTATAAACTTAAGGGCCCCTAGCAAAATCTTGAAGCTTTTCTTCTTAAGTGACTTTTTAACCTTTTCATATTTTGTGTATGCAAGGAAGCACATATGCAGACATGTTCCAAAAAAATCATTTTCTACTGATATTATATTATTCATAGGGCTATAACGTGATGTCTTAATTATCACTGTATATATCTGTTGCCTACAAAAGTGCTTTTTTCCTTGGGAGGCTAGTAAAGATTTTTTAAGTAAATTAAAAAGAATCTTTTTGTTCACTAGTTTGTCAAGAGTTATATAAATAATACAAGTCTACCTTTACTAATATGATACAATGCTTTTTTTCCCCTATTTTGTTCGCTGAAGAATAAAACACAAGTGTTTCCTTTGAGATTCTCTTTAGAGGTTTATTTCCAAGATTGCCTAAGAAAATCATTCTTCTGGGAGCACACTATTTCTACAAATGTTTAGTAAGATTTTACAGTAAGTTTTTCCTAGAGGGTAGAAAATCAAAATTATAATATCTCTTGGATGTGACAGGAAACCAAAAATTTCTTTTTGGGTTTATGTTGTGGGAATACCACCACCATATTATGTTTTTAGGACATGATGTGTTGAATATTTGTTTATTACTGCTGTTCTTTAAGAAATAAAGTTTAAATTTATATACTGAGTCTTTAGGTTATTATTTTAAACTGCTATATTCCACCTAATTTCCTGAATCCTAAATAAGTTTAAAGTAACTCTAAAACAGTCTACACTAATTTAACGTTTTTTCCCCATTTTGAATGTTTAAATTCCAAATTATATTTTTAAAGTATACAGCATACCAGAGTAGGGTGGTTACAGTATAACTTCCGATCAAGCACACTCATTCGTAAACACAAGTGCTATAAACATAAAACACACTAACAGGGCACTGAAAAAATTTATAGCTCTCAAGAAACCATAGTGCAAGTATTTTAGATAGATTAAGTCAAACAGAAGAAAATGATTTGGGAAAGGTCATCATGGAAACATAATATTTGAAATAATCTCAAAGAAGTCAATGATAAAAGTTTAACTATTAATTGGGCCTATATGTGCATGCAGTGAGACTGAATATTCTAATCAATATAAAAATTGACTTCTGTAAGTTATACCAGAATACTCTTCACTTGATTTATGGGTAGGCCTATATTATTTCTATAGATTTTTGTCTAACGGTTGATTTCTTCCATTATTTCCTATGGATCCAGTGTCTCAAGAGTGTCTAGAAACTAGGTACTAAATTTAATTATCATAGGTGCTTGTGGTAATCAGTTTCAAAGTGACTCCCAATGATTCTTATTTCTTGATATTCATGCCTTTGTGTGATCCCCTCTCCCTGGGTGTGGGCCAGACCTAGTGACCTGCTTTTAAAAATAAAATATGGCGAATGTGTCACTTGTGAGATAACAGGTACAAAAGACTGTGACTTCCATCTTGCTCACACACTCTCTCTGGCTCTTACGTGCTTTCTCTGATGAAGCCAAGTTTCATGTTGTGAGTTGTCCTACGTAGAGACCCAAATGGCAAGGACCTGAGGGTGGCCTCTGGCCACCAGCCAGTGAGGAACTGCATCCCTTAGTACAACAACCTCCACGGAACAATAACCACATAGTGAGATTGTTGCTCCTCCCAATGAGGTCACAGATCAGCCAACACTTTAACTGCAGCCTTGTGACAGACACTGATATAGAGCACCCAGCTAAGCCATGTCTAGATTTCTGACCCTTAGAAACTGGAAGATAGTAACTGTTTTTTGAAGCCTCTAAGTTTTGAATACATTTGTTATTCAACAATAGATAACTAATACAATATTACTATAGCAAAATGTTGCTTATTTTGATCAATGTGTTTTTTAAAAAATAAATTTCTCAGACTTCCTGTATTTTTATAAGTCAAATAAAAATGAGCAATTAAGTGTTTTAATTTTCATTATTTTCTCGGTAAAACTATTAAGAAAACAAAACAGATATGGCAAAGAAAACAATATGCCTTTCTTATGTATACTGCCAATCCTACTGAAATACTCCACCACTGTGTTATTGGATTTTTTTCAGTTCTCATGAATTGCATTCTTAGGAAAGCCACAAATCACCCACCAAGGATTTTATTTGTGTCTGTCTACTTAGCACACCTACCATTACTCAGCTTTAAAAGGACCTAGTCGGGTATACAACCCTGCTGATTTTCACAGATATAGGGAAATACAAATGCCTCCACACTGGGCTACTCAGTTACAAACTAGAAAACCCAGACAATAAAGTCACAATGAGAACTGGTTACACACATGAAAAAAATGAAATAAGTATTAATCAGCTTGGGAGTTGCCAAGTGAATTATTTAGCCAAAGATTGCTGTAGGTGAGAGATTAGCAAATTACCTCTGTAAAGTGGCAGAAAGAAAATATTTTAGGCTTTGAAGACCATTTGATAATTTACTGTCATAGTATGAAGTCAGCTGTAGACAACACAATTGGTCTCAAATGAATGAGCAAGGCTTGTTCCAATAAAAGTTTATATATGAAAATAGGCAGCTGGTTGGATTTGGCCCCATGGGCTTTATTTTGCAAGTCTCTTCTAGATCAGCATCCTCTGTATATTGGCTTCAAAAGCACTGAAAGATCTTTATTTCTAAATGAATTTGTGTATCACAAATTCGCACTTCTCATTCTAGTAGTTACTATAATATTTTCATGAATTTAACAGTATTATTCTATTTTTTCAATTAAAGTACAGTTTATGTGTTAATTTCTGGTGTAAAGCATAGTGATTCAATTATACATTTACATTCATTCTATTTTTTGAGTTAAAACCTAATTTATTTCTACCATTTTCAACACCTATATACTTGTTAATATGAAGAGAGCTTATATATTGATTTGAGATCCATTTGGTTTGAAGAATTTCCTTAATGATTATTTACAAAAATATGAGTACATATCAATTGTTTTATTTATTCAAATTAAAATTAGCAATTTTCTGATAGGTAATTTGAGTTAAAAAATGAAATTTAAACTAAACAAAAAATAGCTATCACTGCTAAAGAAAGGCTATTCTTTTGTAAAGTTGCTGTTGTTTTAACATTATAAATATGCATAGAAATTACAGAAATTTGAATAATACCTAAAAGTGTTTCTAATTATGGAATCAATTATCAGCTATTAGTACTAATGGCATTTATTGCATAAAATGGTATTATCCCCATTGTAATCATAATCTAATTAAATTTGTATCACAATATAAGGTATAGCAGCATAAAATAACTACAATATTAAGCAAGCATTAATTTTATTTAAATGATTTATCTCTTCAGTTGCATATTTTATGCTTATTACTATATAAATTAAATCATATATAATTCATTTATATTGAAGGTATAAATAATCACTTTCCTTATCTACAGCAAATTTTTATTTTAGACCCATATTTCTTTTTTCTCTAAATGTTTTATTAGCAATTTAAAAAAGACAATAATAATTCACATAAGTTATTATAAAATTTTGTTTGAAACTTGGAATTAATATTAAGTTTTCAAGTTAATATTCTTTCAGATGCTTTTTTAAAAAGTTACTTTTAGCTATCACATATTCAAACTGATTAGAATATAATAATCTTAAAGCATCATTACCTTTTTAAAAATAAATATTATAACATGTTCCTTAAAGACCCTGTTGATACATAATATAATGAAGAACTACCAAAAAAATCTGAGAATTTATCGTCATTCAGGTAGAATTCTGATTAAAAGTTAAGATTTTTTTTTTAATTAGATGTAGCAAAGTTACCTAGTTATGTATTTCTAGGCCACTCACTTCAGCCAAATTTATGTACTGTTGGTTCCTCTGCAAATACTTAAGAGAAAAGCGTGCCTTAAAAAATTTCCATCAAACTGATAACAGCTGGATTTTGACCATGCAAATCTAACTTGATCATATTTATTTATTTGAGCTTTTTAGAAAATTGATTTGGATCTGCTTGGCACACCTAACTTATCTGGAAAAAGTAGTTTGTGGTTTTATTTTTTTTCTCCTTATCACTGTACATATAAGTGTTCACAATTATTCAAGTCACTGAATGGCTAGAAAGGCAAATAAAAATTATATCATAAATTGAAAAGCTAGGGCAAAAATTAAAATTATGTATCATCCTTTATAAGATTTAGGTCTGATTCCAAAATGTTGGATTTATTTAATAAACATTGCTTCGGCATCTATTCTTATATTTTAGTAATTTTTAAAAATTAATTTTACAAGTATTTGTATAAAATCTATTATGTGCTAATTGCTAAAACTACAAAGGAAAGGTATCACCCTTAACATCACTGAACTCACATGTGTGGAGAATAAACTTAAGAGAACTAAGTTCTATTATAGAACTCTGCAGCAGTCTAGTGGGTCACAAAGAAGGGAACAGCTAACTAAAGTGGTTAATGGGAGATGACCTCCTACTTCAGTTTACAGTTGAATAATCAGTGATTCTAGTATATTTAATAATGTTGCTATATGTATTTCACACTGGAACTAGGGTAATTTTTGTTCACACACATGTTTTTGGGGAAACAGAAAATTTATTTTGGAAATGAGTTGTCTTTTTACCAATCAAGATGGAGTAACAGGGACTAGATTTCCCTTTCTGCTTTAAAAAACTAAGAAAAAAGACAAGATACATGAAACAATGGTTTTTGGGAGACTGAACATTAGAGAACAAAGAATAGTGATTCTTGAATGATGGGAAATAAATGAGCTGAATTCTATGACTGCCCCAATTTACTGTACTGGAAGAATTTCCAGGCTATGGGAATAGTACCCATTGCTCATACAGGACTAACAATAGTGCATTTCTTGCTAGACAGACTGGAAATGTCATTCCCCAGGGAACTGGGTAGACTACTACAAAGAATCTTGCCTTAGTAATAGGAATAATTACCCAAGTCTAAATGCTGTTCTAGTCTTCCCTGTCAAATCTTAAAAAAGAAACCTAAAAAGGTTCAAATCATTTCAAAGCAACCTAACTATGCCTCATAAGGAAGCTCAAGAATATTTTTAGGAATACAGAAATACCTAGCACCCAACAAGGTAAAATTCACACTGTCTGGCAACCAATCAAGTATCATAAGACATGCAAAGAACTAGAAAATTATAACCCATAATCAGGGAGGAAAAGACTAAAACTTAACCATAATTGTCAGAGATGTTTCATTATAAAAGGATATTAAAATCATTTTTAATGAACTTATTCTCTGGGGAATGGTAGAAAAGCTAGGTGATAGGTAGCATTTGTTGAGGCATGGGATGTAAAAAATAAAAAAAAAGAACTTTTAAAGAGGAAAACTATGATATCTGAAATAATAAATGTATTGCATGAGATTAATATCAGATTACATCATCACACTACAAAAACATGATTTGTGAGACTTAAGACATAGCAATAGAAACTATCCAAAGTAAAATACAAAGAAAACAATCATTTAAAAATGATCAGTTCATCAATAAACTTTAGAACAATATCAAGAGAACTAATATACCTGTAATCAGCAGCCCCAGAGGAAAAGGCGGTGGACGAAAAACATCTGAAGATGTAATGTCTAAAATTTTCAAATGAATAAAACAGTACCAAAACACAGCAAATACAGTTGTTCAAACAAATAATAAAGAGAAGCATTCTAAAGCAGGCAGGGAGGAATAAAATAAGGATGGCAGATTTTCTCTTGTTGGAGAAATAAAGAGAGTAGAACTACATACTTAAGTACTAAAAAGGAAAAAAATAAAAGGACCTGTCAACCTAGAATTTGTAGAACCTAGAATTCAGTAAAAATATCTTTCAAAACTTAACATGAAATAAAGCATTTTCCAGACAAAAAAAGGTGAACTACTTCTTCACCAGCAGATCTGCAGTACAATAAGTATTAAAGGAAATTCTTCAAATAGCAAGAAAAGGATACCAGACAGAAATGTGGCTCTACATAACAGAATGGAGAGCTCCCCAAATGGTAGCTATGTGGTACATGCAAAACATCCTTACAGTAAATTAATTTAATAAAAGATTATTGAAGGTTTCCACAAAAATAATACCAATATTGTATGGGGTTTATAATCTATGTATAAATAAAAGGTAGGAAAAAATAATACAAAGGCCAACAAGTGAGAACTGGAATTATACTCTCATAAGGGTCTTATACCAAATACCAAGTGATATACGTATCATCAGTTGCAGGTGGACTATGATAAGTTAAAGATGTATCACTAAACTCTAAAGCAAACATTAACATTTTATAAAATTTGAATTATGAAAAAATCCACATAAAGGCAAAAAATTAAAAGAAGTAATGTATGGCAGGGTTCTCCAGAGAAACAGAACTCAGACGCCATATATATATATATATATATATGTATATATATATATATAAATAATCTAAAGGATAAGATAAACGTATTTCTTTCAGATTAAGGAGAGAGAGATTTATGCTAGGGCTTTGGCTCCCGTGACTCTGAGGCCTGGCTAGTATGAAGTCTGTAGAGCAGGTCGCAGTGGGCTGGGAATTCTGGCCCCAGTATAGGTTGCAATCTTGAGTCTGAAGGAATCTGAAGGAAAAATTTCTTACTTTTCTGGGGACTACAGTCTTTTCTCTTAAGGACTTCACCAATTAGGTGAGGCCCACCCACATTATGGAGGGTGATCATCTTTACATAAAGTCTACTAACTTCAGTGTTAATTACATCTAAAAACTGCCTTCACCACAACATCTAGACTTGCGTTTTACCAAATAACTAACTGGGCACCATAGCCTAGCCAAGTTTACACAGAAAATTTAACCATCACAGGGAACAAAGAACAGATGTAAGAGGTAACAAGTAGAAAATAAATGGCAAGGTAACAGATCTAAAGTGAACCATATTAATCATCACATTAAATTGAGAACAGAATAGACACCCCGATTTAAAAGGCAGAGATTGTCAGAGTGGATAAACCAGCAAGATCCGATTATATACTATCTTCAAATAACCCACTTTCATTACAGAGGTACATGTAAGTTGAAAGTAAAAGGATGGAAACAATATACCAGGATGACACAAATCAAAAGAAAGCTGGAGGAGCTACAGTAACAGCAGACAAGGTATTTTTCAGAGTAAATAACACTATCAGGAATTAAAATGGTAACATCAAAGTGATAGATGAAGACAGAGGTATAGAATCATCAAGAAATCTTAGCCATCCTAGATATCTATGCATATAATGTAGCAGAGCTTCAAAACACATGAAAAAGTGGGAAAATTCACAGTTGCAGTCTCTCTCACAAATTAATACAATAACTAGGGAGAAATAATTAATGATGTAAGAGACACAAATAATTTAACTTAAAACCACTTGACTCGGTTGATACTTACAGCACACTCCACCCAACAAAACAGAATACATACATTTTTCAAGTTCATATGAAATATTTATGAAGATTATATATCATATTCTAGGCAATATAGAAGTTTCAATTAATTTAGAAGACTCAAATCATATGATGTATGTCCCATGAAGACAATATAGTTAACTTAGAAATCAACAACAGAAAGATCTCTGGAAAGTCCCCCAATGTTTGGAAATTAGATAACAAACAACACTTGTGTTGCCTCATAACCTCTTTGGGAGTTTCCTGAGTGTATTCTGAAACCATCCCCGGTACACAGAGGGCAGGAGAGACCAGAGAGAGGCAGGCCACTTCAGATTGGTAGGTGGCAATTTTAATAAGCAAAGAAACCTTACAAGGCTCATCTTGTGTGGCTGCAAGATGAGTAGATTCCTGCACCCACCTGCTAGCATCTTAAAAGTTTATACAGAGTCCTTCACTATGTTCATTCATGTACACAGAACACCTTAAATTGGTTCAGTCACATACCTGTCCAGAAAGCCTCAACACCGCATTTCAGTTCCAAGGCTGTGTCCTTGAAGTAGCTTCTGGGAGCAGAGGAGGCAAGCGAATGCACATTCCAAGGACAGGGGAGGGATGGGAGCCTCCAACTGCTCAAGCTCTGCTTGAGGGTCAACTGGGAGCTACGCCTTTTTGATGGCCTCACCTCCTCCAACACTGTGGTTCAAAGAAGAAAGCAAGTAAGGAATTAGAAAGTATCTTTCACGTAAATTTAAATAAGATCACAACATATGAAATTCTGTGGAATACTGTTAAAGGGGTGTTTGGAGAGAAATTTATACCACTAAATCCCTATCTTAGAAACGAAGATAGACCTTAAACTTGTGATCTCAGCTTTTATCTAATAAAAGTAGAAAAAGAAAAGCAAACTAAACCAAAAATAAATATGAAAAAACACAAACACTAAAGGTCAGCACGGAAAACAATGAGATTAAAAAAAAAAAAAAGAAAAAGAAAATCAATAGTTCTTTGTTGGGGGGGGAAGCTGATTCTTTGTGAAAATCAACAAAATTCAAAGTTGGTAACACTCTAGAGTGACTGATAAAGAAAATAAAGAGAGAAAATACAAATTGATCAGTATTGGGAATAAGACTGGTGACATCATTAGTTTTTATATATACTAAAAGAAAAATAAGGAAATATTGAACAATTTTTGCCAGTAAATAAGACATTATAAATGAAATGGGAAAAAAATCCTTGAAAGACACAAACTACCAAAGCTATTCAGGAAATACTTATCTGAATGGCACTATATCTATGAAAGACACTGGATTTATAATTAAAAATTCTATGACACAGAAAAGCTCAAACCCAAGTGACTTCATTGGTGAATTTTATCAAACATTTGAAGAAGAAATATCAATTCTATGCAAACTCTTCAGAAAGTTTAAGTAAATTATATTTCTAATTTATTCCATGAGGCCAATACTACCCTGATACCAAAACTTAAGATATTATAAGTAATTAAAACTTCACACTAATATTTCACATAAACGTGAATGCAAAATTTGCAACAAAAGTTTACCCAAGTTAATCCAACAATACTTAAAAGAATACTGTATCATGAGCAAGTGGGGTTAATACCAGGAATGCAAAGTTAATTTAACATTAGAAGAATCAATCAGTGTAACCTTTCATATGCATAAATTTGTGACCAATCCAGAGAGAGAAATCATGCAATAATTTGAAAAGAATTGTTCAAAGAGTGACAAACTACAATAGGAGTTGGTGTAATGATAAATTGGCTGGTAAGCAGTAAATATAACTCTAAAGAATTTTCTAGTAGATACAGAAACAGTCATTTTCCATAGGGTCAAGATAGGGACGAGCCCCTACCTACAGTTCAAAGATCCAGAATGTGATGGAGATGGCAAAACTGTGGCTTACTGAATGGTGCAGCAGTCTCTGTTAGATTGCACTGCTGGAATTCCCTGGAAATCCATCCTCTGGAACTTGCCAGAAACCTGTCCTACAGGGTGGTGGGGAAAGTTCCTTATGGGGGAGTTTCTAATGGAGACACTTGGCTGCTATACATAAAATAAAAAAGGGAAGAAGAGAGAACACCGTGGCTAATATATATAAATAAATACATACATATACAAAAATATGCAAATCTATTATAGTCTTCATTTCCACAATTGTTTGTGAGGTCATAAATGAGATCTTTGTCTTCCTTCTTCAACTACTCTTTCAGTATTTCCCTTGTCGTCAAACAGAACTTCTGCTATCAAGGTTCTTTACCTGTTGTAGGGATCTAAACCTTCATTTTACAAAGGTCTGAGCCTTCATTGTTCTGACTTTTTAAATTGCTGTAGTTTTTCACTAACCTTTACTATTGGACATGAATATACCAGAAAGTACCCCTAGAGAATCCTCCGAGATACAGATATATAGTCTCCCTTGTCTTAATTGTTTAGAAGCAACACATTTTTGCTTAGCAGTCAGGGTCGATTAGAGCAGCAAGCAGTTTAATCCCCCTTCCTTTTTCTTTTCCTGTTAGCCTAGTTGCATAAGGATCCCCAGATATCTAGGAGGGATTCTCATCTTTCAATTTAGTTAGAACCATTGTTGTGTGCCCTGGCTGGAATCTTCCCACCTTGTGAATTAATATTTCCAAAGAAATAAAGATAAATGTTACCAGATAGGAAACAAATATGCTCTAATTGGGTCACCAGGTATAAAATGACAGGAGCCACTCCTACTTTCACATCTTGCTTCTCAGACCTAGGGATTCTTGCTACAGGAGAGACAGCATTATATAAGGAATTCTAATTAAAACCATATATTGCATCCTATAAACAAAATATCATCCTTTTGAGACAGGAGGAAAGGAGGCAGACACAATCACTGAAGGAATGACAGAGCAACTGAGGAAAGGACAAACTGGTTACAAACGAGATGGCAGGAGACTCGACTTCTAGTAGATCTTGAGCCTCATGGCACTCCCACAGGCACCATGACAGTTCCTAGGTTGATCTTAAAAGGTCAAAAAGTGGGTATGGCCCAATTCCTATAAACCCACACCCCTTTCCCAAAATAACTGGAATAATCCTCCTTCTCATTAGCATATGAAATTACAGAGCCCATAAAAACTAACAACTCTGCGCCCTGTGGTCACTCTCTCTCTTACCTTCTGAGATGGCCTGCACTCTGTCTACGGAGTATGTATCAACTTTTACTTTAAACTAAACACTCCTACACCTCTTGGTCTCTCTCCCTCTCACCCTTGGATATAGCCTGTACTCTGTCTATGGAGTGTGTATCTCCCTGAATAAACTTACTTTCACTTTACCATGCCTTGATCCTGGATTCTTTCCTGTGCGAGAAAAGAACCTATTCTCTGGCAACACTTCTAGGTGGTTCGCTCCCAACTATTGCCGAAATGAGACCTCAAGATGCCATTCTACCATTCAATTAGGCCAACTTCTTCAGTTGACGGAGTATATGGTAAAATCAATTAATAACCAG
The DNA here is from genome assembly GCF_048564905.1 of Vicugna pacos. Classification (NCBI taxonomy): domain Eukaryota; kingdom Metazoa; phylum Chordata; class Mammalia; order Artiodactyla; family Camelidae; genus Vicugna; species Vicugna pacos. The sequence continues at coordinate 66,046,591 of NC_132995.1, read as the reverse complement.
AATATGAGCTGATTGCTGTACTTCTTTTGCTCTGAAATGAGTTCCTTGATCATACTCAATGCTGTGTGAAGTGGTATGGGTGTCTCGGTCACCTGAGGTTCAATGGTTAGACTTTTATTCTCTACCAAGATCTAGCAGCAAGTCAGAATCTGCTAATTTGCAAAAAGAGACTAGCCATCTACCAAAGATGGTGCAGATTTTGCTCAAAATCCTGGTGGTCTTCTCTGAAATTTTCCTATTCCGGCCTTCAAGGTGCCATATAGCATGCCTGCATGTCATGTACATTGTACGTATTATTAGATTTGTTAAATTATAAGGCCCAAATGTTAGAATGACTTACTTATACTGAAGCCTGAATATGCTCTGGTGTCTTCTCTTCTGGTACCCATTCGTAACAAGAAACCTTACAAGTAACTTTACAGATAAGTCAAAGTAACACACTGAAATGTGTATATATTGCCTCAAAAATCCAAAATGGGCTACAAACACTGTGCCTCTTTTCTCAGAGTAGATGATGAGAGGTACAGCAACTTCTTGTTCCCTTTAGAGAGGATATCTTGACATGTTTCAGATAATTGAAACACCAAAAACTATATTGAGGAGTCAGTCTCATGAAATTTTGGGGTATACCTTCTCTCTTCTCCTATGCAAACTGTACTTGCTACTTTTGCTCATCAGATCCAATCAGCAGAATGTTATTAGGGTAATAGACTACTTACATGTTTTGCAGTGATGATCAAGATGATCAAGATCTGTAGACTACATTACAGCAAGGAGAAGAATTAATATAGCTCTGAAATAATATCCCAGAACTACACTGTTGGCCCCACCAGATAAAAGCAAACTGCTTCTGGTGATCCTTGCAAATTGGTACAAAGAAAAAGGGATTAGTCAGGTCAAAAGCTGTATGCCAAGTGTCAGATGTTGTGGTAAGCTGAATAACAGTCCCTCAAAGATCCCCGAGTCTTAACACTGAAACCTATGAAACTACTTTACATGGCAATAGGGACATTGTAGGTATGATTAAGTTAAGGATCTTGAGATGGGAAGATTATCCTGATTATCCACGTGGGCCCAGTGCAATCACAAGGGTCCTTATAAGAGGTTGAAAGAAGGATCAGAGACAGAGGAAGAAGATGGGATGACAGAAGCAGAGTTTAATTGGGAAAAAAGATGCAACACAATGGCTTTTAAGATGGAGAAAGAGGCTACAAACCAAGGAATATATATGACCTCTAGAAGCTGGATAAGAAAAGGAACAGATTTTCTGCTAGAGCCTCCAGAAAGAACATGGCCTACAGATACTTTGATTTAAGCTCACCAAGACTGATTCTGAACTTCTGATCCCAAGAATTATAAGATGATAACTTTATATTGGTTTTTTGTCACTGAGTTTTTGGTAATTTGTTAAAGCAGAACAAGTAAACTAAAATAATGGTCGTGTTGCTTTGTTCTAGTAAAAACTACACATCCACAATAGAATATTAGGTGACAAATCCAGTCTGGCTATCCTACCTCCTAAAGCTTCTGAATTTGCTTCTCCAAATCATGCCAAACTGCTCCAGCAATTCAGCCTTATCAGCTGTAGTCTATTTCTGAGTCTAAGTCTCAGTCAACCAACCAAATCAACTGACAGTCGCATCTAGCTATACAAGCTAACATATTTACTCCCAAATCTTTAGTAAGCTCACTAACTACTGGGATAACAGATGAAAGAGCAGGTATTACTCCCCAGGCTGAGACAGAGCACGCATGAAATAGCAGCCCTTCCTAAAATATATGTATGGGCTTTAGATCAAGATATTTTGTCAACAAAAGAAAGGACAAAAATCACATGATCATCTTAATAAATGCAGAAAAAGCATTTGGTAAAATTCAACACCAATTTATGATAAAAACTTACCAAAGTGGGGCATAGAGGGAACATACCTCAACATAATAGAAGATATTTATGACAAACGCACAGCCAACATGATACTCAATGGTGAAAAACTGAAAGCCTTCCCACTAAAATCTGGAACAAGACAAGGATGCCCACTTTTGCCACTTTTATTCAACATTGTCTTGGAAGTCTTAGCCACAGCAATCAGGCAAGAAAAAGAAATAAAAGGGATCCAAACTGGAAGAGACGAGATAAAATTGTCACTAAGTGCAGATGGCATGATACTATATATAGAAAATCCTAAAAGCTCCTCACAAAAACTACTAGAGCTGAAACAAGAATTAAGCAAGGCAGTAGTATACAAGATTAACATACAGAGATGAGCTGCATTTCTTTCCACTAACAATGAAATATCAGAAAAATAGAGTAAAAAAAAAAAACCCTTTTAAAATTACATCCAAAACAATAAAATACTTAGGAATAAATCTGACCAAGGAGGTGAAAGACATACACGGAGAACTACAAATCACTGATAAAGGAAATTAAAGATGACTTAAAGATATGGAAAGATATCCCATGCTCTTGGATTGGAAGAATCAATATCATTAAGATGGCCACAGTGCCCAAGGCAATCTACAGATTTAATGTGATCTCTATCAAATTATCCATGACATTTTTCAAAGAACTAGAATAATCCTAAAATTTATATGAAATCACAAGAGACCCAGAACTGCCAAAGCAATACTGAAGAAAAAGAACAAAGCTGGAGGACTAACCCTCCCAGACTTCAGACAATACTACAGAGCTTCAGTAATCAAAACAGCCTGGTATTGGCACAAAAACAGACATATGGATCACTGAAACAGACAGAGAACCCAGAAATAAACCCATAGACCTATGGTCAATTAATCTTCAACAAAGGAGGCAGGAATATACAATGGAGAAAAGACAGTCTCTTCAGCAAGTGGTGTTGGGAAAATAGGAAAGCCACATGTAAATCAATGAAGTTAGAACACTCCCTCACACCATATACAAAAGTAAACTCAAAATAGCTTAAAGACTTAAACGTAAGACAATATACATAGGCAAAACATTCTCTGACATAAATCTTAGCAATGTTCTCCTAGGGCAGTCTACCAAGGCAATAGAAATAAAAGCAAAAATAAACAAATGGGACCTAATTAAACTTTTAAGCTTTTGCACAGCAAAGGAAACCATAAGCAAAACAAAGACAACTATGGAATGGGAGAAAATATTTGCAAATGATGTCACTGACAAAGGCTTAATTTCCAGAATACATAAACATACAACTTAATAACAAAAACAAACAAACAAAAAAACCCAATCCAAAAACGGGCAGAAGACCTAAATAAGCAATTCTCCTATGAAGACATACGAATGGCCAATAGTCATACGAAAAACTACTCAGTATCACTAATTATCGGAGAAATGCAAATCGAAACTACAATAGGTTGTGTATCACTTCACACCAGTCAGAATGACTATCATTAAAAAGTCCACAAATGGTAAATGATGGAGAGGCTGTGGAGAAAAGGGAACCCTCTAACACTGTTGGTGGGAACGTAGTTTGGTGCAACCACTATGGAAAACGGTATGGAGATTCCTCAAAAAACAGACTTACCATATGATCTAGCAATCCCTCTCCTGGGCATATATCTGGAGGGAACCCTAATTTGAAAAGACATGTGTACCTGAATGTTCCTAACAGCCCTATATATAATAGCTATGACATGGAAGCAACCTAAATGTCCATCGACAGATGACTGGATAAAGAAGTTGTGGTATATTTATATACTGGAATACTATTCAGCAATAAAAAATAATAAAATGCCATTTGCAGCAACATGGATGGAACTGGAGATCACCATTCTAAGTGAAGTAAACCAAATAAGCCAGAAAGAGAAAGAAAAATGCCATGTGATATCACTCATATGTAGAATCTGAAAAAAAAAAAAAGAGGACACTAATAAATGAACTCATCTATGAAACAGAAACGGACACAGTAAAGTCTTGCAGTTACTGGGGGAAAGGGGGTGGGAAGAAATAAATTTGGGAGTTTGAGATTTGCAGATGTTAACCACTGTATACAAAAATAGATAAAAATCAAATTTCTTCTGTATAGCACAGGGAACTGTATTCAATATCTTGTAGTAATCTTAAATGAAAAAGAATATGAAGATGAATATATGTATGTATATGCTTGACTAGGACATTGTGCTATACACCAGAAATTGACACATTGTAACTGACTATACTTCAATTAAAAAAAAAAAAAAAAGATCTTTTGGAGAAGGCAGAGCTGTTGTTCACTAACTGGCAGGTAAGTTGCTGTGGTGAACTTGCCAGAAATCTGCTAAGGTGCTGGTGAAAGCTATTTAGGAGGAAGTGTCTCACCACGGCGGCGTCAGGGGAAAGCTGTTGGTTGCTAGATGCTGCTGGCTTCCATGTAAAGCAAGAGCCAGGCTATGGAGAAAGGTATATGGTAGGAGCCTGGTGCTAAGCCCAGCATACTCGTAGGAGCATGCCAAATGAGCACAACAATAACAGGAAATAAAACCCTTTATTCTTCAATGTCTGTTTACCTCTACTGACAAATATTCAGTGTCAGGTGTTAATGGAAAATATTTAGAGGTGTCAGTTTCATTTTCACAGAGCAGGCAAAAAGGGTGAACTTGTAGCTGAGAGACAATAAATCAATAACTGGCACACCATATTGGAAAAACTAAAAATAAAAAATGATAGGCTCATTTTAATATACACAGTTTACCCAATCCCAGTTTCCAATATTTTAAAATATAAACTCTTGTGTGCTCAGTAAAAAACTTTCAGAATGATATATTTCACATATATATATCTCAGTTTTACTTAATAAACACATTCTGTCCACTTAATATCATATTCAAATGAAATATTGCCAAAGTATTGTCATTCATTTTCTTAGCCACACTATTGAATTCACAGCATTTACAAATTCATAATGATATTTCTTCCATTTGTTCTGCTATTTCTAGCTGTAAGCTCAATTTTAAAATAGAAAAAATATGCTTATATAAGTGTTATGAAATTGCACTTGCAGATCTTCTGGCACATTTTTCATAAATAAAAATAAGCATATTTCAGGCAGAATTCCAAAACAGAGAAAAATGAATTTGATCATGGGGGAAATCTCTTTAGCTAGAAAGAAATTAATCACACATTCAGAAAAGAAATTTCCATATTTTAGATACTTATTTATATAAAAGAACGGTACATCCTAAAATAATACAGAAGACAACAACTATGAAAGATATGATTTATATAGCATATACTCTGTCTCAAAAGATGTACCTAATGTCTTGCAATAATTTTTTATTTGGGAACCCACTAACAGTTGACCAATACTAAGATGATTTTTTTCCTAGTGATAGAATTTTTTTTTCACAATAAAGACTAATCAATGTAGGCAGTTACTATTTTTTTGCATTTTTTTAAATTAAAGTATAGTCATTTTACAGTGTTGTGTCAATTTCTGGTGTTTCAGTCATACATATACATATATATATTCATTTTCATATTCTTTTTCATTATAGGCTACTACAACATATTGAATATAGTTTCTTCCTAATGCTAGAACATTATTTTACAATAAATTATCTAATCAATATGGGTGGTTACTTTTAATTCAAAGCCAAAATCCTGCTGAGATATATATTTATTCCCCAAAATATTATTTAAATATTCTATTATTTCATACACAATTGTTAGATATGAACAACGTGTGAACTGGCCAAAATAATGGCTGTTAAGAAGACCAGCTGAGAGGATGGTTTCCCATTTAAACAGACACTGACTTATTATATTGTACTGTTAAAAACATTGGACTAACAAATTAGAAAACTTTGTTCTCTTTAAAGTCAGTAAACAAAATGCGTGACTCAGATTTTTTAATATTATTGACTCAAAACTGGAATCTGTTAATCATTTGAGCAAACTTTTTTCTTTTTTTGACGATTGCAATGAATTTAAGAGTTAAAAGTCTGAAACCTGGAGACTATTATGCCATAGAAGAGATTCATATATATTGTGATATATGTTCTAATCATCAGATTATAGTTTGCATGTTTTCTCTTAAATGCCTTTCAGAGTTGAGAAGAAAAAAATACCTAAATATATTATTCTGAGAGAGATATTATCTATTTCATCTGCAAAATAAAATAATAGGAAGTGAAGTAACAAATGGATAGAATGTTTATATGAAAAGCTGTTTACATGGTTAACAGATCTTTTGACTCTACAATCTTGTTTGCAAATTACTGAAAGAACATGGATAACAGCATTCTTTTCTATTTTAATTAGCTGTAATTATGTATTTCCCGTACATCAGCCTCTTTATAAACACAACTGTCTACATTTTATTATTTTCTCTGTAGACAGCACAGAGGCCAGAGATTTCATACTAAGAAGAAACCAAGCAAATACTATAAATGCTGATGGAATTAGAGATGATGAGAACTGTGAGTACAACTGCTTTTACTTCACCCTTAATAAAAGAAGCTGTGAGTCAGAGCTCTAGATAGTCCACAATGTCATGAAAAAAATGTCTGTGCTGAATGCCTACTTCACATTAACTAGTCAAGGCTGAGTCACCACCACCACCCAGGCAAAGACTCAGTTTTACTTGATATTTGATGTTCCAAAATTAGAACAATAGAAAGAAGACACACGTATCTGTGAAACCACAGAGCTTCCAGTTAACTTTTTATTTTAATATGTCAGTTTCCAATCGCTGCCTCATGGTTAAGTGTAATTCAACATCTATACCATCTTCATTTAAATGGCAGCAATATTATTATATTTCCACTTACTTTCTAAATTTAGAAATGAATTTAACCCTAGGAGAAAAAAAATGCCACTATCTTCCCCAATAGTTACTACATAAGAGAGATGATGAAACCAATTTAAGTTTCTGCTAAAGAAATTCTTGATTAAATACGAGTTTATATCCCCCAGCCACTTTTTTTCTAAGGGAATACAGGCCCTTTACAGAAGAGTTTCTGAGAGTTTTTATTTCTAGAGAAGTTTAGAAATGATACATTCCTAAATCTTAGGCAAATCTTGTCTTAGGTAAAATGCTCTTAAGTATTATACATTTTGTGACAGAATTTATATGCAGAACTAAAGTTCACAATAATTGGTAGTATAAATATTCAAGAAAAGTCTAGAAAATTAAGTCAAAATATTTACTTCTTTAAATAAAGTTACGCATAATTATTGCTGTATTTTACCCTAACACCTCTTGTTTATTTCCTTCTAAATAAAGTCAAACAAATTATAAACTTTAGAACAGGCAAGTTGAGTGAATAAATCAAATTTGTCCCTGTATATGCCTCATACAACTTTAAGAAGTTATGTGAAACATTTGACCAAAGATAAAGGATGGACATAACTTAATGTCAACAGGAGTTCTACCCCACCTCAATCTCAAAGTTAATTTTAGCTACTGAAAAAAGCCTAGTGCTTTGAAAAACCAAAACTGAGTTTTCAACTCAAAAATAGGAATCAATTATTAGAGGAAAATTAGAATATAATTAAGATACATTTATCAAATTATTTCAAAGGTATCAATATTACATTTTATAGGCTCCTTCACTTATTCTTAAAAATTGCTATACGAGAAAAATGCGCTTTCTATTTATATGTTTAATGAAAACATTTTTATAAAACTATCTTTTCTAATTTAATTAAATCTTAAAAGTTTGAGAGTTACTGCTCAGATAATATGGTTGCATCATACTATCTTAATAACTATTATTATATTCTCCTATATTCCTTATATATATAAAATCATATATGTATAAAATTATACATATGTGCATAAGTAAATAATACATAATATATGTGTATTAAATGTTATTTATATTATGTATTATAATCATAAATATATTAAAGGAAATATACATGCTATATATAATGTATACATATAACAGTAATGCTTAAAATTATGTTATATATAACTACTGATTATATATTATATTCTTTATGTATATAAAATTATATAAAATTATAATATGTACAATTAGATATATAATATTACATATTGATTAGGAGTGGGATATCTGAGAAGATATTTCAGCAGAGGCTTGAATGATTTTAGTGAGCCTCTGAAAACTGGGGAAAGAGAATTTCAGGTAGAGCAAATAGCAAGGGTCCAGAGGCAGAAGTCAGCTTGGTAGTGGCTAAGGAAAAAGAAGGAAGCCAGTGTGACTAAAGCAGAATTTGTGAACGAAGTAGGAAACCAGGCTATAAAGACAGCCAGACTTTAGATTTTTTAAAGCCTTATATGCCATAGTATGGACTTTGGATTTTGTTTTACATGTGACATAAATTCTTACAGGATTTTAAGAATGAAGATGATAGAATGATTTTTTTTTACTTATATTTTTACAGGATCCCAGTAATTATAAAATACTCTACAAGTATTTAAGATTGAAAGGAGGGAGAACAGTGAGAAGGCTATTTCGGTGGTCATTTTGACTAGGGTGGAGAAACTAGTAGGTGGTTAGAGTCAGCATGCTTTCATTCAGATGGTTCACTCACATGATACAGTCAACGCATTTAGCTAATGTGATATGTGGTAAGAGTCAAAGACAGCACCAAGTTCATTTGAGCAAATGTTTCAATGGTGATTTTCTTTTCTTTTTTTTTAAACTCATTTAGGGAGAACTCAAGGAAGAGCATATTTTAGGTTTGGATCTGGTAACCTTGGAAAACCAGTTAGACTTCTGATCAGAGATATTAAGGAAAGATACACACAAAAAAGACTCTACTTGACCAAACTTTAGTCAGGCTCCCATAAACCCTCTTCTTAACTAGTCCCTGTCCTGGCCAGACCTGAACAGCCCAGTTTGAGCAAGGGTCCTGTTAAGTCAGTTTGGAGAGGACACTCACTCTTGACATCGGATCACTCTTGATACCTGATCTAATTCCTCATCCTCCAGATGACATCAGATTATCCCGGGCCTGCCTTCAGCAAGAATCTCGTCAAGTCAGTTTAGCCAGAACCTCCCCATACTCCCGAGATTTCCCCTTAGTAATTTTTAAACCACTGACCCTAACCCACTCCTTGGCTTTAAGTCTTCACTTGTCCAGGTTATATTTGGAGTTGAGCCCCATTCAATACCAAAGTCTCTTTTTCTCTATCGTAACAGTTCCTGAAGGAAACCTGTTTTTACTGCAACTATTGTCTGGCTCTGGTTTTTCTCCAGCCAGATCATCATATGCATCATTTGTCAGATGTCACACATTTGCCCTGCAAGATTGACTTCTACCTTCTTCACTTTAACCTGTACCCTGGGCTCAGTTTCCCTCTCTTTCTCTGTGTTTAGCCAATGGGGAGACCCAGCAAGAAAAGAGAGGGAGGAAGTAGAGCAATTATGGGTATTTACTATTTCTTTTCCTACTCATTGACATCAACTGAGGCTTTCATTGCCCCTTATACAAGGGTCATTGCTTTTATCAGGACAATCCTCTTTAGTTTGCTCTTCTTCCAGGGCCTGGATACTGCTCCCTGTCCTAAATCCTTTGGGTAAAAGGGTATTTGTAGCTCTACAGTTTCTAACCCTGATGTGCTACATTATCCTCTGTGATTTCCCCCTTCTCTGTTCATCTTTTATGAAATCTTCAAATCATCCTAATTTGAGGGAGCACCACCTGAATTATGATCGGATTCATTTGATACAGTAACTGATACTAAAAGTGGCCCTGGGAAGTAAATCCTCCAAACAGAATTCTTGGATTAGGATGCTCACATATTAGATATGCTCAGAGATTTCTGCCTGGCTAGGGAAATGAAACATGGGATGTCTATAGTATGCAATATAATCAGGGCCAATCAAATGATCAACATTAGTAACACGGCATACACACAAGTCAACGTCAGTGTATTCTGAGAGCAAGTGACTATGGTACTTGGTTGTTACGTTAAAAATATTGCTAATAAAGTCTCTAAGAGTCACCTGGCTTCTCAAGATAGTAATAAAGTTTGTGTCTAAGGAAAAGGGAAATTAAAAGTCAGGGATATAAAATTAGGAACCTTCATGGAAATTTAAAATGAGTTCTTCATCTCCTTTAATAGCCAGGAACGTCAGACTGAAACAGAGAAAGAGAGAGAGAGAGTTAGGTTGGCAGTTAAATGCCCCACACTCCACACTCCATATCTCCTGGGCTAAAAAAGAACACTTGTAGGGTAGGAATAGGACCTTAAAACATGGAATGAGGAAATTTAGGCAGATGTAGATAAGGTCAAGAATATCAAACTTACACATTCCCCCGCATCTCCCTTGCCACTGAAGATAGACATCCCTCCCATTTTTGAAGCAACCAGTCCCTCTTTGACATAAAAGCCTCTCTGTAACTTCACCTGGAGAAGCTGCCCCAAAAGTTGAAGCTTATTTTCCTCAGAATTTACCATTACCATTCGAGAGTCTCCAAGCCTTTAATGATATTCATTCCAGTATAGGATAGCCTAGCGTGAGAGGTAAAGGCCTATATGTGGAGACAACCTACATGAAGAAAGATGGAATTTCACAGATCTAGTCCGTCAGGAGTTGGAGGTACATAAATGGAGGATGTAATACAGGGGATAGAGCAAGTTGGACAAAATATAAGGCTCAGTGGGCTGCATTCCTTGCCAACGGTGTACCTTATCCGGGATTTTGGATTTAATGGATTGGCTTGAACACCTGGGAAAGGTGTAATTAGTTTACTATGTTAGTTAATTAAGGCCTGGACTCAAGATGACCTATAGTTAATGAGGTAAACATTTGGAATGTTCGTGGCACACTGTAGAACACAGTTCTAAGGCTCAGGAAATGGGCTCTCCACCCACTAATCATTATCCTGCCCACTCCCAGGTTGTGGAGGGACTACTTACAAAATTATTTTTAGGGTGCATAAAAACTATAGGGAACATTGCAATATCCTGCTGGTGGTAACAGAGGAGCTGTTAACACCTCCAGGGCCACAGGGAAATGTGTTTATGTGAAACAAGAATTAGTGAGATGAAAAACACCAAGTGGAGACTTTTTTTTTTAAGTGAGCTGGCTTACAGCAAGTTAGACAAGCTAATAATGAGATATTTTGAAATGAATTATTTGATTGTGGAAATTATAATTGCATTAGAATATATCACCTCTGCATTCAGGATCTGCCTTGTAAAACCATGGTTTCTCTTTCACTCCAGAGTTCTATCCAGCCTTCACTTACACAAGATACTTGGTTCATGAACTTTGATGTTTTATTTTCCGTTTTTATTTGAGTTTTATTTAAAAATCTGTATCTAAAATAACATCTAAAAAGGAGATAGTAGTAGTCCCTACTGCATAAGGTGCTTGTAAGGATTAAAAGACATAATACCTGCAAAGTACTTAGAACAGAATACCCAAAAAATCTTAATTCTTATTAGCACTAATAGGATTATGCCCATTACAAAAGCTGCAGTATCAGCGAAATCAGCCTTCTAAGTTTCACCTGAATATATCATTTTACTTTTATCTCTATTTATATTTATGTTGCAATCTATGTCTTAAATAAAATCATATTTAGCTTTCTAGATAAATTAGCTTGAATTCAACTAATTAGTACCTCTTTTTGTATTACTCATTTGGTATTTTAATTATCTTTTGTATTCCTGAAACGATTTATGTATATAGCTCTGATAAGCATTAAAGAAAACCAGAGCTCAGCAGCTGTTAAAGTGGTTAAAAAAAAAAAGATTTTATTCAGGAACCATTACAGTAAGAGAAAGAGATCTCAGTTTAGAACTCAATTCCACATACAGCATGGACAAGTGGAGATAGAGCTATGCAGCAAGGAGATCAGGGGATGAAAAATTAAGAGAAAATGTCAAGAAGAGGGGGGTTTCTGTTAAACAGACCTAATGGGATTCTTGTGGAAGGCAGGCTAGAGTGAACAGGGATCACCTGGGGGACGGTGGGAGATGCGGAATTTGATCAGATATCAAGGGTGGGGAATTCTGGCCCAACTGAAATCTGCTAAATCTGCGCCAGGCAGACCCCACAGGATGGACGTCAAAATCAGTGCTTAGAGGATTTAGAGAAGACTGCCTAGCAAAGTCTGGTCAAGAAGCGTGTCTCCTCAGTTCCTCTTCTTGCTTCAGTAAAAAGAGAGGCAGTCTTATACCCTCTGAATATGTCTATTTCTCATTCAGTTGTCTTTTACTCATTAAGTATCAGCTTAACTATCTAATGGAACTTGGTGGTAGAGTTTTTTTTACTGAAAGGTACAAAAAGTCAGGCATTTAATGAGGGGAGTTTCTGTGAAAATTAAAAAAAATAAAAAAAGGCAAAGATTAAGAGATGGACACCCAGTTTCTGAGCCCAGAAGGCAGTCAGTTGGGTAGATTTCTAGATGTTGGGCTGGAAGCACCTTTCAATGGTGGAGTTAGTGAGGACAACAGCGGCAATTCAGTGGATATCCTGGTTTGCAGTTGAATGTATTTGACAATGGCACTGGGTGTTCTAGTGAACTTTCTGAGTGACCCAGAGCAGAGGGCATGAAGGGTGCCCATACATGATCTGTGGTGGTGATTTTCTGAAGTTAATACATCAAATCATCCAGCTTCAGCTTACAGGGCTTCAGGAAAAGGGCAGTTTTAATTTCCAGGGATGCCAAGTCAGGAGGATAAGAGAAAAACTGGAAATGCTAATTACTAACAGACTGCATAAGACAAGATCCAGATCAATTCACAGGTAGATTAAAAAATAGAAAGTAAAACAGTTTACTTACAGGTGAAAACTTCCTCAAGGACCATGAACAAGTTTATATGCTAATAAAAAAACTACATAGGTGTGCTATAGTTTCCCACTGAATCACAAAAATTTGTCTCCATTGTCACACCTCTTTTCATTCTTTTTTACAAAATAAATGTGCTCTCATTCGATTTGGCCTGCATATTTACATAAGTGCAACAAGAATGGTAATTGACCAGATAGGCCTTTTTGAATTTGCTTTGCTGGATCTTTTTATGAAGATTCTCAGATTAGACTTTTAAAAGCCTCTTAAACCTAGGACACCACACCAAGAACTCACCATCAGACTTCCACTCTATTACCTACAGATTGGGTGAATTCCTCTTTTCTTGATATCCTAAAATACCCCAATCTTCTGGGCCTGCCAAGGAGCAAACTTTATTCACCTCTAAGGCTATGAATCCTATAAGCCAGGTACCAGGGAAGTTTTTCCAAGAAGGCTCTAAAGCATTGGTTCCATAAAGTCAACCTTAGTTCTTTAGAGCTATCTGGTCATATCTGAGTCTTTGCATTGTTCTCAAATATGACATTACAGGCAAACCTTGGTAGCACAATGTTTTCAATTATGTCCTGTTTTAGGGAGGACAGATTCTTATCGAACTTCCACAAATAATTATAATTTAATTAAAGTAAGAATATTTCATAATAGCTTTCAAATTCTGGAGGGAGCAGGTATACAAAAGTATAATCTACTAATCTGCTATGAGTTATAGATAGTGGAAGGGAAAAGGACACCTTACATACAGAAAATAGAACACTAAAAATCTAGCAATATCTCAAGCAAAAATTGTAATCATCCTTGATCATTCCATTCAGCCCTGTGTAATTTATTCTTGTTCTGCCTGATCTTGGGTTAGCAGTTTTATGAATCCATCAGCTTCTTCACTAGAGTTCTGAAAATCCTTACTCAGTTCAGTGGCATGCTTTTAGGACTATTTAAACAATGCTGTCAGAAGCCTGCACACCAGAAATCTATTATAGTCCTTTCCATGGGTCTCTGAGACTCATGGGTCACTTATCATTGAAGATAAAGCATTCTGGCCTTAGCTGATTACAAATTCATTCCCAGAAGAATCAGAGTGAAATAGAAACTATTGTGGATGACAAAAGAAAAAATGGTCATGGCCATGTCGAAAGATCTGACAGTTCATCTGACAAGGAAATCTGACTATTTCTATGGCATAGAACATTTTTAAGTAATAACTGGAATTATGACTGATAACATCATACACAATCTATCATGGACAGTGAGGGTACTGGCAAATTTTATGAAACTCGTACAGTTTCTAAAATACTTATATTACTAATATTTACCCAGACCAATATAACCTGAGGGAGGCTGAGGCATCTCTTCTTACGTGATTATGCCTTCTTATGCATTCAACATATTAAATAAACTGAATTAGTTTAACATCTCATTTTCACAATGTGAGAGAACAAATCCTTTGAGATTTTCCAGGGGCCTTCTGGAATATCTCAGTTTGAAAACAAAAGGGATTAATTTAGAATTTGATTTTGGGAACTTGTCAAAAATGTCAAAATGTTTGAACACTTGATTAAACAGGATCACAGATCACTATGGAAAAATATTTAAGTTCTATTAAATAATTGAGAATATAAAGATTAACACAAAGCACAGGAAATTATTCTAGTAAGACACAAAATCTTGGATTCCTAGGCAGCTTACTTAAAAGGAAAAGAAAAGCCTTTTATCATCTTTTATTAAGAACAGGTAAGTAATTCAAGAAAATTTTGTTTCTTTTAACAGAGAGAAAACCAAACTCTTTGTACGATAGTGTAATTTTGCATCTGTACTTTATGGGCCTCATTTTTTAAAAATCTTATACAGAAACCCATCCAATCTTAGCCAACTTTGATCACATAAGACGATTCCTTTTCCAAGACTTCTACCGCACAAAACTTCTATAATTTTTTTTTCACATTCCTGTTTTTTACCCCCCTATATTTTCCTCTTTCTCATTCTGGAATAAACCATTAGTAACTTTCTTTTACAGAGAACTCTAGGAAGTAGACTATTGTGAAATATTGGGTCACATACTAGGATTTTATAGCAGACTAGCAAATTTTATGAATACAGTATCTCACAATTTTTATACGTTTATGCTACCTCGTGGTATATTTTTTCCAAGTTTCTCCATATCTATTAAATGAACCAAATATATTTAGCTTCTATATATCATATAAAAATTTTAAAAAGTGTGTAAACTTAAACCTATGCTTAGCAATAAGTATTTCAGTATTTTTTTTTTTTGCTTAGAAATTATCTAAATATTTAGTGAATATTTATGGCTTAATTTAATTTAGCATAGGTCTAATGTTTCAAGTTACTAAAAAAGACTTGGAAACTGTTTTCACACACATATATAATAATATTAAACAAAGCTAGCCACCATCGCAAATTATTTCCTTGTTAATTTTTTTAATAGAACATGCATGTTAGGCAAGTATCACAAAAGCAAAAATACCTAAAAAACTTAATTACAAAATGCATGTTTATATTATAATTAAGTGATGACAGCCCAGAAGACAGCTGTTTTTATTAAACTAACAATATCCAACTAATCTTATTTGTCAAAGATTTATCCAAGTCATGTGAACTTGAAAAGCATTTGGGTTAGTTTCTATTATTTGGGGGAGTTTTAGCAATATTTATTAATCTCAATGCTCATTTATCTCTTAGCCACTCTAAATAGAATTCCTTTAAAGGATTTGATAAATTAATTTGTTAATACCTTCTAGAGGTAGAAAAATATCACATACACATAACCTGCATAAACACACATAAACACACACAGACAGGCATATAGATCCTACTGCTTTTATCTTAAAATTTTAACAATGTGTCAGACAAATAGGGTAACATACTCTTATCTTTGCTCTACTTTACATTTGCATCCGAATTGTGTTTACAGCAGACGGAACAAGTTAAGATTATCTGTTCAATATAAATGCTAGAGCTTTTTACCAATATTTATGAAGGAAACTTTTAAGATTTTCTTTTGCCCTAATATGTAATCTTTTGGAAACTGTGGACTGCCTTCTAGGTAAGAGACTGATGCAACAGCATACAGCTGTCTGGCTGTTTCCAAAATTCATGCAAATGGATAAAATATCTAGTGTGTTTCCAATTAGGTGTTTTTTTTCCCTTTTGTTCCATTCAGCC
The DNA here is from genome assembly GCF_048564905.1 of Vicugna pacos. Classification (NCBI taxonomy): domain Eukaryota; kingdom Metazoa; phylum Chordata; class Mammalia; order Artiodactyla; family Camelidae; genus Vicugna; species Vicugna pacos. Next base: position 66,030,696 of record NC_132995.1, on the reverse strand, counting down.
TCAAGCAGTTATTTGGGGGTTTCCTGAGTTTCTTGAGAGACATGATGGGAGCAGCTAACCGAGGGGCAGCCATGGCAAGGGAAACGTCACACAAAAGGATGGAGGAGGATTTGAAGGCGGATATACCAAAGAATTCAAGGGAGTTGAAGGGAAAATTGGAGGTTACAAAGGAAGGAGGAGGAACAGAAAAATGGGAAGGGGAAGGTCTTAGGGGAGTCAGTTTGGGGAGATCTTAAGTCCCAAAGAGACAACTGAAGTTCCATACTATTATTCATAAAGTTATGCCAACAAGAAGGGAAAAGAGAGTTCATGGGCCTCTAATCTACAGAAAGTGCTTAGAATGTTAAGAATCAAGAATCTGTCTTTATAGTGCTTCAATGGAGTGTGACTTCAGAGCACAGGTGTAGGAGTTAAGACTCACCAATGACTGACTGATTCATCAGCCAGGAGTGGAGACAAAGGCTATGTGTTTGGGGTCCAATGGTAACTCTGATCCTATCCAAGTCATGACACCACAACTGTTCAAGAAAACCAGAACTAGACTGTAAAGTTGTAAAAATAGGTATTATTCAGGAACTATTGTAACAGGGCAAAAGAGACTTTAGTACATAACTTACTTAGCTCAGTTCCAAATACAACATGGATAAGAAAGGATTTATGGACGAGGAGTAGGGTGGAAGTCAGTGGCTGGGAAATAACTAAGAGGAATCATTGGGGTAGGAGTGAGAACTCTGTTTAAACAGGATTCTTACCAAAGGGAGGCCGGGGTTATTAGATACCACCCGAGGGATGGGATGCATGAAAAAGTTGATCAGATAAGATACCAAGGGTGGGGGGAATGATTCTGCCTAAAATGTCTTCGCAGGATTCTTGCTAAAACTGTGCAATGCAGGTCCAGCGAGGATGAACAGCCAAGGTTCAGGCCCAGGGGGCTTAGAGGAGCCTGACTGAAGTTATGAAGGGATCTTGTTAGAATGAGTAAGCTTTTGAAACAGGGTGCTGGGAGTGTTCTATATTTTAACCTGGTTACATAGCACACTAACATTAAAATAACATGCAAAGTGTACAGTGTCCTGTAGTTATTTTATATTCTGAAATAAGTACACAAAAAATTTTAAGGAGAGTGGAACTTGTTAGTGAAAGACTTCTGGTATTGAAATCTCACTTAGACTAATTTGCTTATAATTAGAACCCTAGGGCAATAATTATTGCTATAATAATTACATATTTTCAAGAACATCATACTTTAAAAAGGTAATTATTTTGTTTTCAATATACTGTTTCAGTAGCCATATCATTGTAACTTAAACATCTAAATAATTTGGCTCTAAGTCACTCCTATTTCTTCTCCAAAGCCAATTTAGCAGCATTCATCTCCTGTGCCCACTTCTGAGTTTCCCCTGATATTTCTGAGAGTGACAGTCCAAATGATTCAAGTGCATGTGGAAAACTGGAAGGGCAAATACAAATTAAAATAAGAGGCTTAATTCTCCCTGTTGAAAATAAGAGAAGACACTTTTCCTTCCTCTCTTTTCTTAGAGCATTTACTTTAGAAAACTTTTAATTATGTTTTATTTATCCCTTTGAAATGTATAAATTCCTTTAAAAGCAGAACAAGACTTTTGCTAGCGTTATGACCCAGGAATGTCTTTATCAAGGACCTGAGAAATGTGTCTTTAAAAGGTAATCAAGATACTGCCCCTATCTGTTTCTGACGGAGAGTTTATAGGCACCTTACTCCAAAACTATCTCCTGACATAAAGATATGAGTTTATTTTTCCTTTAGATAAAGCCAATGAACTAACACAGATTGTTACCCAACTCCTAGGTAAATTTGGAATGAACTATGTGTGACAAGTGATGCTGGCGAATCCTCTTACTTAAGGACCAGTTATTGTTTATCTTGCAGATATGTATGTGATGTGTTATGTGAGCTTGACTATTTGAAGGGTGAGATGTCTTTCTGTCTCTGCAGTCTCTTTAGCAGATTGCCTGTGATGGGCATCACATTATGATTTAATGTTTTTTCAAAAATAAAACTGTCTTTCCTTTCTACTTCTGTGGAGGTTATCAGGGATGGGAGGAGATTTAATTTTTAATTATATTTCCCAATAACACATTTGAATCAAATCATTCCTTTGATAACTTTTATTTTATATCATTAATCAATGTAAAATAATTTTGAGGTTTGTTTAGGGGAAAAAAAGGCAAATATCAGTCTAATACCATTGTTAAATAGTGTACATATGTTGAAAGTTATACCATATTACTTTTACAAGTACTTTACTTTGAAGAGTACAAGAAATGTTATATTCATAATTGTTGTTTTCATTATACTTAATGTCATTTCAATTTTTGACTTTATGGCTTTTGAATTACAAAATATAATAAAGTATTACTATCAAAAACATCATGATATTGAAGTAGAAAAAGACAAATGTTACCTTCAGATAGAAATAATTATATTAGTTTGAAAAAATATTGTTTTCAGGATTATATTACAAATTGCTTTTTCAAGTAAACTTTTAAGATATTTGGCATTACAGGAAAGAATTTTATGATAATACAGATGGTGCCCTAATGTGATGTGGGGCCTATTTGGAAGTGGGTGGGGCCTTTGTGAGGTAATTAGTTTAGATGAGGTCAGGGGGGTGGAGCCCCCATGAGGGGACTGGTGCCCTTTGAAGGTGATTAAGAGCCCACAGAACTCTCCCTCCGTGGTGTGAGGACTTAGAAAACAGCCATCTATGAGCCAGGAAGAGAGCTCTCACCAGATACTAAATCACCTTGGCATCTTGATCTTGGACTTCTCAGCTTCCAGAACTGTGAGAAATAAGTGTTTTTTTTAAGCCACCAAACCTATGGTATTTTTGTCACAGCAGCCCTAACCGATGGAGATAATCGTCCGTTTTCTTTTTACATGGCATCCTAAATTGTCTTCACTCCACTGAACAAATTGTTAATTTTTAAAATGACATCTGTTGATAACAAGTGAATGTATAATATTTGATTTTTAAAACCTATACATTGTAGCCACTCAATATACATTAAATACCCACAAAAATACCAAAACTGAGATAAACTGTTTTATACTGGTATAAATATCATTTTAGTAAGGCATGCCAATTTTGCACTTTCATGTGGCAATAATTAAATTCATAGAATTATCATTTTAGATGTGCAAATTCCAAGCCAAGTTGACTTATAATGACTGTTGCATAATGATGAGCACTGTTTCACTGCAGCCTTCCAATTACTTCTGACTAGAAATGTGGTTACTGAAGTGTATTGTTTTCATTCACTATACAGATCTTTACATTATTATCCCCAGTAGAGAAAATGCTTGTGGAGCAAAGGGTAATCTTTAGCTAGAAAAGCACTGAAGTAGATTTTTACCTGAAGTGTTATTCTAGTAAATGATTTTAAAATATTTTAGAATTTTACGTGAAGGCTTTATGCCTAGTAAAATATAATTAGAGTCAATGTTTGTTTCATAGTATTTCCTCTGAGAATACAGCACTCCGGCTGTTAGAGACAGCTCACCATCACATACTTGACGTGTTCGCTTATTATCTCACCTGTAGGTAGTCTGGAGCCATGTCGCTGATTTTGGCCAAGAGATGTGAGACGAAGGGATGGAAATATATTAAGTATGGGTCACTAATTTGTCTGCTAGTAAGCGGCTCTACTGGACAGGAATTTCATGGATTTTAGAAAATTACATATTTTCAAAAATTATGCCTGTGCTATTATGTGTCTAGTAGATAGGCACGACAGATTTTAGAAAATAATTACCTATTTTTAAAAACTACAGTGTACTACCCAGTGTTATTAGAATGAAATAGACCATGGTGTGGTTTTGTGGTAACAAATTAACCAAGAGATCACAGTTACATAACAAAATGTAGGTTTATTTCTTACTAGGGTAAAGTCAGATGTGGTCGTGCAGCCTGCTTTCTTCTTGAAGCTACTCCATCTGGAACACATGGCCTTGAAGGCCCCCTCTAGGAAAATAAGGGCGTTACACAAGAAGGATCCCAGCTGGTGGCTGCCTCAGTGTGTGGAAGTGACATGCACCGCTTCCACTCACAGACATGTTTGATATTTGAGGGCCGTTTCTTAAGACACTAATGCCAATCATTACAAGCCAGTAACTGTTACTGTGTCTGAGCTTGAACTGCTTGCTGCGCAACAGGCCAATAAATTGAGAGATGAGTTATTGGGGCAAGGAACAGCAACTTCATCAGGAAAGCCAGCAGACTGAGAAGATGGTGGAGTGGTGTTCCCAAAGAACCATCTTCTCAAAGTTAGAATTCAGGCTTCTTTTATACTAAAAGGGGAGAGAGTAAATCCTGGCTCTGGCCAAACTCCTGAGGGAATGTGTTAATTTCTTCCTTATTGCAGCAATTCACAGGTGGGCCTGGTCAGGATATTTCCTATGAGCTAAACAAAGCTATTTTATTTAGCTTGATGCTCATTACCTGGGACGCAGGGTTCCTAAGTTGGACTATTATGTATAATTTAAGCTCAGAGGCAACATCTCTTAGTGATTAACTTGTAATAGAACATAAAGGTTCTTCCCTATTACATTAATACACAAAATCTTCATATTGAATATTTACTCTAAAGAGAAATTCTAGCAGGGTCATTTAGACCATTAGCTCAGTAGTTAGACTGAATGTGCTAAAATACTATCAGCCCCGCTTACTTGCTTGTCGTTTCTTGAGCAATAGTTTGCCTCTCTCAGACGGAATTTCTACATCTATTATGTATAATTAATATTGACTAAGAAATACAAGGTTGAGATTGACCACAGCACTACGCATGGAAGTAACAACCACTTAATAACTATTAGATATAAATTTGTTACCTCTATGCTGTTAAACAGTGAACAGGTTACCTGATAATCATGGTTTGAAATCGGATAAACAGGTTTCAATTCACTTTATGGAATGTGAACAGCTGTATAGAAACCTAAAGTTTCAAAAATGGATTTGAAGTGACTTTATATGTTCATTCAGTTATTCTGCCACTGCTTACGAAGAGCTACTCTTTGCCAAGTGCTCTCCCAGCCACAAGGGACTACGTGAAATAAAACGAACAAGGTCTCAGCCCTCGGAAGCTTAAAACGCTATTGTAGGGGAGAGAGATTAGATTAAGTAACCAAAGCAAGTGGCCACGGGGCAGGTCAAAGAGCTGACGCACAGTCCCCCCCACACCAGCTCTCAGGCTGGGGTCACCCTGCGGCGACGTGAGGATGCGGCGCGGTCTTCTCCGAAAACCTAAGGAGCTGGGAAAGGAGACCCTTAGTCTGGACTTACCACTTCAGTCCTGGCTTCCGGTCGGCTCTGCCAGGCCCAGCGCCAGTTCCTGTCCCCAGAGAGGCGGCTCCCGTGGGCCTCCTGTGGAAAGGAGGAGCGGGCTCTGCATGCGGGCCTGGCTCCCGGCGGGCCTTGCGGCCCGGGCCGCGGCTGAACGGCCCGCGCCTCCCGGAAGGTGGCGCGCACGCGCGGTCCGCGTGACCGTGGGGGAAGGTGCGCTGCCCCGCGTGCGCGCAGCTCTGCGGAGCCTGGCGGCGAGCGTCAGCGTCTGGGTGGGAGGACGGACTGGCCGGGGGCTACTACACCTTCCCCCAAGGCCATGGGGAAGCCGGATGGCGCTGGGAGGAGGCGGAGGCTCGCCGGCAGCTCCCTCACAGCCAGGCGTGGACCGGGCGGGTCGGTGGCTGAGCCCCACGTGCGGCCGTGGTCCAGGGCGCACTGCTGGACGCGCCGAAGCCCTCCGGGATGGGTGGAGGCCCATGCTCCGCACCTCCTTCTGGCTGAAGCTGGGGGCTCCTCTGGAGCCAGTGGTCCTTAGCTTCTTTTGCGAAACTTGACTTCGTCCATCCGGCTCCCTCCGTCCAGACTGTGAGAGCTCCCAGGGCGCATGGTGCATGAGCTTCGCCGTCTCGGCCTTTCTCCCAGGTCACGAAGTCCTGTGTCAGCATTGCACAAAGAAGGGGAAGGCCCAGCCTTAAAAAGTCAGACTCCTCGGCCCCCACGGCCCAGCCCGTGTCGGAGTAGTAGATGAAACGTTGTGTTTCCTGTGGGTGGTGGTGCCGGGTGGGGCCACCGCCGTGCTGCCGCTGTACCAGTCAGGTCCGGATGCCCTTGCACTGAATTCTGGAAGGACCTCCAGGACCGCCCCCGCAGCAGCCAGGACAACACTGTGAAGGCAACAGTGCGGACAGAGGACGGAGTGAGTACAAAAACCCCGAGGGGAGAATGAGATTGGTGTGTGCAGGTACAGGAAGAAGGCTAATGAGGCCAGAGTTTAGGAATTAAAGAGAATAGTAGAATAAAACACTGAGAATTAGGCAGGGGCCAGACTATGTAATAGTCTATAAACCACAGTAAGGAATTGGGGTTTACTTTTAGTCGGTTTGGGAAGCTACTGGAGAGTTTAAAGTGGAAGAGGCTTCTGCTCTGACTGGCTTACTGCTGAGTGGAGAATGTGCTGGAGGGCCAGTGGTGCGGTGAATGGAGAATAAACTCGTCTGTAAAATGGTACAAGATAGTACCTACCTACCTCAGAAAAATGTTACCAGTATTGGATGAGTTGACATATGTAAAGCTCTTAGAATAGTATCTAGTGAATAATAAGCACTACAGAAGTGTGTTAAATAATAAAATGCTTTATTCACGGTTGTTTTCAGAATTACAAATACGAAGTGCTTGTTTAAAAAAAAAACCTATTTGAAACAGAACATCAAAGGGACAGATTATCCTTAAGGTGAGGAATCCTATCTGTGATTAGTGAACTCTTATTCTTTCTTCAGGTCCAGTACAGTTATTATCTGTTCTAGAAAAATTTCTAAACCCATACCTTGAATATAGCAGTTACTATATCCAGATTTGCATTAAAATAACTGATTTCAAATTCCATTTGGATAGGGATGCTCTCAATTTTTAAGTCTCCCATAGTATCTAGTAAGGTGTCATATAGAGGGCCGTCCAAAATGGGCTGGCATTAGAAGGCAGGCATTGCAATGGAGAAGGATTAAAGAGAGAAAATATTTGAGTGCTGTGAGCACTAAGTGGATGATTAGGGAAAAAAAAATCACAAGAACAGAAGTAAGGCATATGTGAAAGCCAGACATTAGCAATTGTCTTACAGATGCTAAATCTGAAGATACTCTGTTTTATATTGAAGTATTAGGAATTTTATGGTCAGGTCAATTTTCAGCCCTTATAAACCAATTAAGCAATAAAGTCAATATATATATACAAAAAAATGAGCTACACTCATATTCTGATAAATCTAGCTCTTGAAAATGATCTCTTCACAGAGCCCTTGTGTGCATTCCATCAATTCAAATGGAAATTTTGCATGCATTGTACGTTAAGTGGAGATGAAGTTCTTTTTATGTTCAACTCTGTAATTCAGTACTGTACATTAATTGTTTTGATGTATGATACAAAGTATGGATTATACTTAATGCACAAAGCTTTAAAAGATGAAAAGAATAACTGAAGCTTAACAGTTATGCTCCCTTAAACAAAAAGGTGAACACAATGGAGAGAAAGAAATGCGTGTCTCTTACACATAATTCAGGAGACTGTGAAGTTTTATATAGTGAAAGAGTTAGGGCATTGATGAAAGGGGCAGCCTGGAGCGTTCTCCCAGGGAAATTTTTTTCAGCTACTTAATACTCACAGAAAGCTTTCTGAGATATTCACTGTTCTCCATATATATAGTAATGAGAAGATTTAATGTTCATTTCTCAACTCTTTCAGGTTGATGATGGTTTGAGAGCAGTTTACAACTTAAAACTTCTAACTGGTCTCCTTGCTTTTGAAGCCTTGTGTCACTGTTGGCAGCTAGAGTGACCCAGAGAAGCAGAAGGGCATGATACCCCTCTGCTCAAGTTCCTCAGATCCCTTTGATCAGATTCAGGGTAAAGGCCGAAGGCCTCGTTTTGGCCCCAAAGCCCTAAATTATTCCGCTCCTATTTCCTCTGTGAGCAGAGCACCTGCTTCTCTACCCGTCTCGCTTTGCTCTTTCAAACGCAGGGGCCACAAAACTGCGTCAGGGTCACTCCTGCCTGGGCTGCTCATCCCACAGGCTGAGTGTGGTTCATTGATTACTTCCTTCAAGTCTTTAAACCAGTCCCACCTCAGAAAAGACTCTCTAACCGTTCTGTTTAGTTGTTTATAATCACAACTGCCCATTCCCCACGGTCCTGTCATTCTCTACTTCTTCCTGCTTCCTATTCTTCCATAGACTCATAGATAACGTGTTTCATCGATTCGTCTGTGAGTGTGGATGCACACAGGTGTATGTTTTCTATGTATAGTTTAGGATTCATGAAAGCAAGGTCTTTGTTTTGGTCTCTGAGTCATACAACCCTTGCAATAGTTCCTGGCACTTTTTAAGTGCACAGTATATTTGTGCTGAATGAATATTTGATGAATAAATAAAAGAATCATCCTAGGAAGATACCAGTCTGAATCATTAGCTAGTAAAGTTGTACTTTAAACAAATCTCATCCTTACAATTCATATTTTTAGAGTTTTTCTATCTTTATCATTTCTATTTCCTTTTCTGTTTCTTGAATTATAGTAAAATACCTGAAATAGTCGTATACTGCAAAAGAAATCTGAAAATGATATGACCACATAGATTTATAATAGTCACGATTTTTTTTCTGTCCTTGTAACGTATGGCCGTGTAAAAAATGCAGGGACAGGAGAAATGTGTGTGTGTGATCTGATATATGATTTCTATTTCCTGTAGTTTTAAAAAATTAATGTGTCTGATGAATCATACAAAGCATGTGGTGTATAACATAAGGAAAAATAGAACAATATAATCAGCTTGACTGGCAGAGCAGTGTTGCTTTCAGAGTAGTTTTGAAGGGGGCAGGTAATAGCTGATTACAAAAACTGACTGCCTTCCACGGTGGGAAAATGAGTTAGTTAATAGTGTTTTACCTAAATATAATTTGAAACATTTCTTACAACTTTATGTGAATCCATAATTGTCTCAAGGTAAAATGTTTTCAAAATCAATTTTACTTAATTTTGTTTTTATTCATTCATTTTCTAAATATTTTATTGGCATCTATTGTGTTTCCCACATACACTACAAGTATCTAGAGTAAGTATGGTGTTTGAACCCTGGTGTTAAAATGGTAGGGCGAAAAGAAAGACAAAGTCTCTGTTGCCAAATATCTTACATTTTAGGAAAGGCAACATAAAAAAAGTAAAGAGCTTATGATAAAAGTTCAGTAGAAAATAAAATGGAATAAAGGGTCACATGTTGGTAGGTGGTACCACTTTTGATAAGATGATGATGGAAATTATCTCTGAGGAGAAAATACTTTAAAAGAGAGGGGGTGTGCAACCCAGATATCTAAGGGAGAATATTTCAGGGAGAGAAATTGGCAACTGCAGGTCTGGAAAGCTCTAGTCAGGGGTCTGGACGTTGAGGCTGGAGACACAGCTTTTATCAATGAAATTATGAATTCTCTTCCATTGCATCTGTGGCTTTGAGACTTTAGAATAATAGAGCAATCCGAAAAAGCTACAAGGGTGCACAGAAGGTGAGCATTTACTGTTTTATAATTTGGAGCTCATTGTATGCAGCTCCCAGGTGATGGGCTCTACATATGGAACAGCAAGGGGAGACTCAGCATTTCTACCTTATTACAAATTCCTCGCAGTTACCTCCCCCACTTTTTGTAGTGTGTATAAAATAAATTGTATTTCATACAGCATTTCAGCTTGGTTTGAGCATGTCAAAAGCAAGAATCACATGTTTTCATCCTTTTTTATGATTGGTGACGTGTGTTACATTTGACACCTAAGAGCATAATACATATTTGTTGCATAAAATAATGCTGTTAGATTAAGTATAGTAAAGGCATTGAGGCAGGCATGTTCATAGTAGCTCTCAGACATGGGGTTATTCCATTTGCACTAAAGATTAAAACGTGATTGGCAATGACAATAATCATTGTCATACTTTGAGCCAGCCATTGATAGAAGGGCACATTATCATCTTTAGTCCTTATGCCAATTTTAGGATGTTGATACTGTTATCATCCCCATTTTCCTCATTAGGAAACTTAGGCATAGAAAGGTTAAGCAACTTAACTTCATTCATTTAGAAGCAAAAGAATTTAGATCCTACAACATCTAATTCTGTAACGTATTTATAAACCTACTCTACAAACTAAGGTGGGAAATTTTGCTCACTGTGACAAAACCTCTATTCCAATCCACTTTAAAAACAGCTAAAAAGCAAAACTGGTTTCAGGTGGAGCTAGATTCCGTCAAAAAATATTGTGGAACCACAGTAGTCTCTCTGTGTCTTGTTCCTAATCTCCTCTGTGCTCCATTCTCAGGCAGATTTGTTTCTTTATACAGTATCTTTAGCTCCCAGCAGCTTCAGCCTACATTCCAATCCCTTAGCAGCATCAATTATAAAAGGGACATCTTTCCTAAGGATTGCCTTTTGGGTCACAAACTGGGCCCCGTACATGGAGGACAAGGAGAGGACAAAGAATGGGGCAGGCCATTCCAGATTGGTAGGTGGCAGTTTTAATAAGCAAGGGAATGTACACATGAGGTTGTCTTGGGCAGCTGCAAGGTGGGCAGATCGCCACACCTGCCTCCTGGAATCTTGAAGTTTATGTAGAGTTCAGTCATGTATACCATTCAGATGGTTTCAGCCTCACCTTACTCTCTCAAGGCTGCATTCTTGAGAATGGCTCCAGCTGTGGAAACGGTGGGTACAACCTAAATTCTGAGGACAAGGGAGCAGGCGAGGAGCCTCCTACTGCCCGGGTCCATCTTGTGGGTCAGTCTGTGGTCATATTCTTTCCATGATCTCCTTCAACGTTACCATCCGTCTCCAGAAGTCTTTTTAGGTCCGGGCAGTGTGATTAGGGCCAATTGTCCCTTTCTGAACTGCAGTCTCTGATGTAAAATACTCGAATTGTTTAGCTTTCAGTCATATGCCCACTCTGAACTTCAGGTGTGGTCAAGTACGCCACCCCTCACCAAGTAAGCACATAGATTGAGGGTTGGGGAGAGCGAGATTCCGAGTAAAACCTGTGCTGTTTCCAGAAGAAGGGTCAAACTACACTGAGTGAGCAAGAAGTGTATGTGCCACTTAGAGGTAAATAACAATTCATTCAAGTCATTTAGGTAATGAAATGCCAGATGTAGGAGCTGAAATTATATGTTCTAGATAATAGGAAACCATTAATTATGGTTATAAAAATCTGCTCTCAGAGAATTCTACAGGATCTCAGAGGAAAGGCAATGAGTCTATATATATATTTTTTTTACCACTGTATCAAAACTTAGGATGGTACTTGGCACAGAATGACTGCATAATATATTTGCTGATTTGGACTTACTGTAACTGACTTAAACAATAGTCAGGATAATGGAGAAGATTAATGATTGGTGCCAATGAAGTATCACACAAAACTTTTCAATCTAATCTTACACCTTATCTTTCTTACCCACTCTCAGAATTTTAAACTAATTTCTGTATTGTAACTCTTACACATGCTGGTAAATAATATACCTAAATCTCCAGCCTTAACTGCTTCTCTGAGCTTCATAACCATAAATTAAACTTTTCTTTTAGGCTGAGTTTTCCTTCAGGCACCTTAAATTAAGAATGTTTAAAACTGAACCCTTTATCATTCCTCCAAAGTTTGTTTCTTTTTCTAAATATCAGTTTAATAAATTGCACTGCCTTGTGTGTCTGGACTTACTTACAAAAGCTTGAAATCTAAAGTCATTTCATGTGTCCCTTTTCCATCTCTCTACACTTGAACGAGTGTGAATCTGGGGAAAATCTCTCCCGGTTTTACTGCCTCCCTGTTTCTCATCTCTTGTGTCCTCCAGCCTAGTCCACTGGAGAAACTTAGTAGATGTCTCTGTTTCACTAAGGTTTGTTTCTGGAGATTTATCTTGTTCTTTTCTTTGGAACATATTCCTTTGTGTATTCATTTTCCTTGACTCTCTGTTGGTTTCTGGGCGTTAGAGAAAACAAACCCCTCTCTGAGTCTCGACAGAGGAGAAGGGGTCTCATGGAGGAGATGAATCTTGTCAGGCAGCTCAGCCCGAGCATCTGGTTGATTCACACACCTTCATAACTGTCTGAGCTACAGTCTTTGTTTATGGTGGCCACAGCCGTTGAAGGTGTGCCAAGGAGTGAATCACATTCAGTGCCTCGGTGCAGGCTGATAGGAAGCCAGGGCCACAGGCAGCAGCTGGGAAGGTATGTAGTTAAATGTCCTCCAGGAGGAGCTGGGAAATGGGCCTTTTTGCCTGCTTCTTCTGTTCTGAGCCTGAATGTATAGCCAGGGCGGGTGCGAGGGAGCTCATGTACCCGTTAAGTACTTCATTTGCTACAGTTCAGGTAATTATTTATGAGGTAATGAAAGGGAATTTGAAGGGTTTGTGCCCGGCCTTGTCAGAGATAAACAGAGAGAGGCACCGATAAATCTCATCTGAGTCATGTGGGCCGTGGTTCTGTGAAGTCAGCCATTTCCCAGAACACACGACTGGGGAGACTGTCTTAACAGGTGCTGTTTTCCTGCATCGCAGAGCTTGGATACAGCTCATGGCCATTGGAAAAACAGGAGAGAGGGGCTAAATCAGGACGGAGAGGTCTAGCTTGGTACATTATTAGTAAATTATCCTAAGGAGTGTGTACTATAGATGGTTGATGAAATGAAGCTGAGTTGAGAGGAAAGGGCTAAAAATATGTAAAGCCATTACCCAGGGTCTAACATAATTTGTATACTTTTTTTTTCCCTTGAATGAGTGAATGAATAAATAAAAATGGGTAATATTATCTACAGTGAGAAGAACAGGCCCAGGAATCATCTTACTGACTCTAGTCTAGAAAGAGAATGTTTTGTTTTGGTTTTTTGTCCAGTTGACATTTTTATTTAGAAACTTAGTAGCCATCTCCAAAGGAACTCTCAGAAGTAGTCACTCTATCTACCACCTCCTCCCACCTGAGAAAAAAGTAAGACTGAGTCGCTTAAAAGGGGGCTACTATTCACCCCTTTTTTTAATGCCCAAAGCTAAGAATTATCCTTGCTTCATTTCTTTTCTACCCCATATTCAATCTATCAAGTGCTTTTGAGGCTGTCTTCAAACAGCCATCAAATAGCCACCGTCGTCTCTTGTCAGCACTACCATAGTAACTTGTTTTTTTTATTTTACTTCCAGTTTGGTTCCCTTAGACTCTGTTTTCCACCCAGCAGCAAGAATGCTCTTTTAAAAACGTTAATTACATTGTCCCCTGTTTTAAATGGATTTATGACTTCCCACTGCTCTCAAAATAAAATTAAACCTCTTCTACGGCCTAAGAAGCTTTACATAATCTGTCACTACATAATTGTGGGACCTATTCTTTTATAGTCTTATTTTTGCTCACTGCACTTGATCTAGTTTGACCTAACTGATCTTCAAAATGCCATACTTACTGCAGGTGTATAGCTGTTAGTCCTGCTCTTCTCTCTAATAACTCTTTCTCCATGTTGTCTCTTATCCTTTTGTGCATATTTTTCTCTTATATATAGTTATGCACCAATGGTTATTCCACAACTCACTGCAAATCCTCTTACCTTTTTTAGTTTTTTAAAGACTTTATCTGTGCCTCATTCTCTCATCTTTAAAATGGAACACAGGGCACCTACATTAAAATGGTAATCGAATGCAATAAAAAAATTGCTCAGGATCTTCTTAGAACATGATAATAGTCATTATTACTGTCATTTTGAACATCACACCTACAGAAAAGTATTTCACTAATTTGTATGTGTTCTTGAATATTGTCTCTCTCCTAGAATAAGATGAAGTCCTATGGGGGCAAAAAACTTTGTCTTGTTTATTACCTTTTATCAAAAGAGCCAAATACGATATCAGGTGCATAATGAGGAGTCAGTAAAGATTTATTGAATGAATGATTTGTATAAGAATTGTCGCCTACATCATCTGTCTTCTCCATATTAGCGTTCTTAGTTTGCAAGAGGCACAGCTGTTCTCATGTCACTCAGGTGATGGTATTTGTGGTAAGAGAATACAGGTGAAGCCAGGGAGAGAAAACCAACACTGTATCAAAAGGGCAAGATATCAAAGAGCATTGGAAAATCGTTTTTCACCATTCAGAACATGAAAGTAGCTCCAGTGACCCATAAGCAGCTCTAATGACCCAGACAGTAGATAGAGTAAGCCAGTAATTTTGTTCATGCCTTTGAATCAGACATCTATTGCTTTTTGGTCTAGTAACCTGCTACACTCATGACTCTTTCTTCCTTTGTCTGCCGTTATTTCTACTTTTAGCACTTCTTAACTACTTTTCTCCTTTTACTGTGTTATCTGTTTAGCTTTGCATTTAAACTCTGCAATATAGATTTGATTGCATAATGATCATCTGTAGCAGATGATGACATCTTTGATTGCCTACTCGCTAGCCGTCAACCACTTTTCTTGCTGACAGTAGCTTTATTTTGTTTAGACGATAATAGTCAGCTCTGGTTATTACCAATGATTGCTTTAGTTCAGTGCTGCATTTCTGATTCCCAATGAAATCAATCGGGAGCGAGAAATTAGGGATTGCCCATGAGACAGCGTCTAAGAAAGGTTTTGTTTCCTAAAAAAAATGACAGTGTCATGAGGCAAAAGTACTTTTTGTTCCTGTTTCCTTCCATTTTGCCCTGCATGCTGTCTTTGAATCATGTAATGCCTGAAACTGACAGACAGCCATCTTAAACTATGAAGTTTCAAGCCTGAGATTTAAAGACAAAATACTACAGAAGGTGTAGGGTAATGCTAGACATAATTGTGTCCTCAATGCTATTCTTGAGTGGAATACTTCACCCAATGCTGTTCTTGACTAGACCTCCTGGAATCAGCCTCATCCAGACATCTGATCAAGTGAACAACACATTTCCTTGGGGTTTAAGACTCTTTAAGCAAATTTTTGTTATTTTCAACAGAACACATCTTCTTATACCACCCAATATATAAGAACCCGAAAGGACTGATTTCTCTAGCATCATGGATAGCCTTTAATTTTCTAGAGGAATGCTTGGTCTAGCATTTTCTGGCCATGACAGCAGAATCACAAGATTCAGAATATGGCCAATAATGTATAAAGGACTATCTGTAATCTCTGTTCTCAGAAGATGGCTGTGGGAAGAACACGGATCTTTAGAGATACTCCAAGTATTCAGGTCTAAGGCTTTCCAACTCATTATTTTTAAAAAGTTGAAGAGCCAACCTTTTAACACCCATAACTGATCATCAAATATCATTGATGCCTAAGGTACCCCTGACTTAATCTTTGCCCTTTGTTTCCTTACCTCATGCTCCCTTACTCAACTTCACATACACCTCCAGTATGAGAAGTTGACTCAGAAGTTTTGTCTTATGGAATAAAGGCAGAACGTTTAATAGGCAGGAATTAAGGGGATATAGATTAGCAGGTACAAAATAAAGCTGTTATCTCATGCCAAATACTAGAACGCAAATATTAGAAGCTAATGCATGGTTGTAAGTGCATGTTTTTCAAACCCCCATCACCAATGTATGGCCAGTCATCTACTCTGTATCTAAATACATAAATAGCTCATTGAGGACTTCTGAATAAGTGACATGTGAAAAAGACCAATAATGAGTCTGTTCTACTTTTGAATATTTTTAGTTGATTTATTGTTTGTACTCTGTGGTACACTCAGCATTAATTAAATGTTTCACCTCTCTTCTTCATAAGTGATTAGGAAGCCACTTGAAGCAAGCCTGATTATTCTACTAGATAACCCCTTCATGATGGAGTTTCTGTGTAGGTCTGAACCAAGTGTAGTACTTCTTTGAAAAGAAGAAAATACTCTCAACTGAATTGAATTATTAGCATTTCCAACAATTGTATTTTTAAAGTATGTCAGAAAGTGACATAAAAGTACGAGTCACAGTCAGTCACGAAGCCACATTGTGAAGTGGCTTATCACATTTCAGATGCCTCGTTTTATCGTTCTTAGAAGTAGTCTTCTTCCCCCAAAAGAGGAGGTGGGGGATCTATCACTAAAATGACATGAATATCAGATAGCCTGGCAGACAGAGCCTGTCGCCACGTTCCCCACAGTGCTGCAGGCTGCACAGGGTTTGCTGAAAGGCCCACAGTGACAGTGTAAGATTTTATATACCCAGATTTTCCATGTATTTTAAATAAATAACCCAAAGTATCATGTTACAAATAGCAGTCATTAATCTGTGTTAAATACTTAAAAGGGGATATCACATAAATGTGTACTGCACATGACAACTTATTAACACATACCTGTTAGGCAGTTAGATAAAAATGAGCACCAGGCAGGGGGAGAGGAAGGGAAAGTGAGCAACCCAGAGAATAACAGTGAGCCCGCACTCAGGATAAGGGGCTCCAAAAACTTTTACTTTCTCTAAATGAGGTCTAGCAAAGAAGCTGGGTAGGATCAAACGCTGTGGCTGCACAGTAGAGAGAAGGACCCAGCTTAATGTGACCCAATGCTCACTATAATGTAATTTAACATTGCAGTTTGAGCCCCCTCCTGTGGGTTTCTCTGTGCTTCATGGGTTAAGAACCTGTGCAAAAGGGGATGGACATGCCTGAACACAAGGAACCTAAGCTGTCAATCATCCTGAGCGCTCAAAGAACCTGAGCCATGAATCAATCAATCAATCATGAAAACGCCCTTAATCCAGGATGTAAAAACAGGAAAAACAAAGGAGCAGCGCCATCTTTCCTTTCTTGGATTGGCCCGCTTCCAATTCTCAGGAGTCTACTATATTTTACTATGTTTTTACTTTACTAATAAAATCTTGTTTATATCACACTTTCTGTCTCTCATTACAAATTATTATTTTTTTTCGGGTGACTAGGAGCCGAGATAATTCTTACTTCCCTCCTCCCGGGAACATACCCATAAAGCTTTAGGAAATGGCTAATTCCGAGTCATTTCTAATCAAGAATAATTTTTGAAACTGAACCCGTGCCGGTAAAGAAAATTCATCTTCCTCTAGTCAATAATTTTCTTTTGGCCTTCATATCCTTGTACCATTAACAGTCTAACAAGTTATTATAATCATTGTATTTGACTCTGTCGCACGTCTCTCCCCCACTGGATTTTCAGCCTATTCATGAGTTGACCCAAGCATAACCACAACAAGAGCTACTTAAGAAATCTGTTGATTGAATCAATCTTGTTTGCTATACCCCTTTAGAAATAAATTTTCCTGAAAATGTTTTAGCGCTTTATGGAATTGTAATATACATATAGACAAGTGAACATTTAAGTGTATAACTTGGTGGATTGCCACAAGCTATACACATTCATAACATACTTAAAGTGCAAAATGTACAACTCAGTTTTTATATATGGTTATACGTTTGCAGTAAGCACCAGGATGGAGACACAGGACATTTTTCACACCACCCAAGGTCCTTCCTGTTGTTTCCCAGTCAGTACGTCTTCAGAGCTAACCAATTATTCTGATTTCCGTATTCATAGATTAGTTTTTTCTCCATTCTTTTTAATCCCATTTTTTCCTCTCTTTTTATTTTTTGTTTTGAGTTACTTTATGTTTACTAATTCTGAATTCTCCTGTTAAACTCAGGTACTTAATTTTATAGCTCTAAATATTAATTTGGTTTTTTAAATATATTTTAATTCTCTGTTGCAAGTTTCATCAGAAATTTTAAAAATTTTTTCCTATATATTCTTCAAAGTATTAATCACAAGTTTTTAAAAAAAAGTTCCTGTCCATATTATCCTTGAATTAGCTTTTCTGTTTACCACTTCTTTGATTTTTGGTCAGATTCTTTAACTCTTCCCATACATCATGATTTTTTAATTGTATGGCTAGACAAAGAACGATAGAAGCCAAGAATGATGCCCTCTACTAGGGAGAGTTTCCCTTTGAGACTGAGGGTGTGCTCTGATCCAGTCAGGGCTGGGTTGTGATTTTAGTAAGACCCAGCTCACCTTGTTCATCAGGGTGACTCTCCTGGTATTTTTAAGGTCCCCTGGTGAGTCTCTGACACCTGAGACCTGAGAGATGACAGAAGTTTTAGTTCTGCCCTTTAAGATTTTGTGCTTAGCTTTTTTCTTCAGTCCCATGTGGCTTCAAGATTCACAAAGGTAACTATTTATTTATTTATTTAGTTAGTTAGTTAGTTAGTTAGTTAGTTAGTTTCCTTCCTTCTAATGGACTCTGACTTCTCAGTGCTGCTAGACTGTGGGAGATTTCACTTCACCTTGCCGGCTCAGCCCATTAGTCTCCCTAGCTGCCTCCGGAAGTCATGGTGAGAAACAACAGCTCTTTATCTGGGGCTCTGCTTGCTTGCAGTCTGTCATACCAGCCAGCCCTACCCCACTGCCAAAACATCACTGTTTTCTTTCCAACAGTCAAGTCCCTCTGCCTGGGCCAAGCTAGATCTTCAGCCCGTGCTCAGAAATGGCAAGTGGCTCCCTGTTTTAAGTTCATTTGGTCCTGATTGATTTCACAGTTCTTCAGTTTCTAAAACTAAAGTTTTCAAGCTTATTTATCTGTCTTTTGAAGCAGATGCAGTAAGTATTGGCCAACATGAACTTTGACATCTTTCACTATAGTAATGATAACTCGCCATGTAAAGTTTTACATGCTCTTTTTCCCTTCTGTCTCCTCCCACTTAGGCCCTAACCTGCTTAGAGTACTACTTAAGAAACCTTTAGAAGGGTTACAAAAGTAATGAGTTGTTAATGCACATGTGTGTGTATGTGTGCATGTACATGCATGAAAATGATTGGAAAAGAATTAAAGGTCCAGCAATTGACCAGATACCACCATTTGGAGATGTTCAAAAGCATGCCGAATTCAGTGTATCAAAGTCAGTCTTCTCCATTCTCACCATCCACTCCCCCCATAACTTTTGCTTCTCTCTTGTTTGTATTGAACAGTGCCCATGTGGCTATGTAAAGCTAGAGACCTGGGAGATTATTTCCTTTACCTCTCACATGAAATTCATAAATCAATCCTGAGAGTCTTTTTGCTAAAAATTGTCTCTCTGTTCCTCCATGAGGGCTTAATCCAAGCTCATTTTCCTTTTTACCCTGATTACAACCACCTTGCAATGAGTACCCTATTCTACTTGGATCTCCTAATAGTCATTCTTTCCTGCTGATGCCAGTTATATTGCTGAGAGAAAAAAAAAAACTATGTCACTTTTTGGCTTAAACCTTTCCGTCTAAGGTTATGTTAGTATGTACAAATACATTGGCTTAGTACCTAAGGCATTTCATAATCTGATTCCAGTTGACTCTCCAGGGTCTCCCTTGTGCCTTATATCCTCCTCACTCCAGAATATTATGGCCCTTTCAGTTTCCCAGATGCTTAATGACACTACCACCGCCACAGTTTTTATGATGTTCTTCCTTCTACGTGGAATACGTTTTAAATTTTCTTATCTGAGTAACACCTACTGTTTCTTCAAAAGCACCACCACAGGCTTGTCTTGATCCTTCCTGAGTAATAGTAGAGTCTCCTCTGTTGAACTTCCAAAATACCCCCCTGCCTACCTCTGTCATGGCTCTTTGCAGTTAAAATCTTTGCATTAAGTGTATCTCCTACTAGCTTGTAAATACTCTGAGAGCAATAACATTATTTACTTGACTTTATATTCTCAAAACCTATCACAGTATCTGTTCATAGTATTTAATAAGTGTTGTGAAGAATGAGATTATATTGATGAATGATCTGCAGATTGGTGCCTTTATCCTTCCTTCTTGTTACTGTTTTAAGTCAATCTTTTAGGCATATTACTATCAGAAGGACAGCTTATTATGTGAACAAGCCATCTGTCCCTTTTATCTTTGCGTTATTCATTTTGCTTTTAACCATTCTCCTTTTCTAAAGATAGTTTTAGGATATGTTGGTGTGCTATATTTGTTTTTGTTCTTAAACCTTTAAAGATCAATTATTTCTTAAACAAAACATTTGTTA
This sequence comes from Vicugna pacos, assembly GCF_048564905.1. Taxonomy (NCBI): domain Eukaryota; kingdom Metazoa; phylum Chordata; class Mammalia; order Artiodactyla; family Camelidae; genus Vicugna; species Vicugna pacos. The sequence goes on along the minus strand of NC_132995.1, from coordinate 66,010,657 downwards.
ATTAAACTCTTTGATAAGAATCAGATGGTTTTATTATTTCATTTGCTGTCAGTGTTATTTACTGATAAATACTGGTTGGTTTCAGGGAGGACATTTTAGAAAGAATATCTTATTTCTGCAACTTTTTACAACAGATTAGCATGTGCTTTCCAAGTGATGATCTGTAATTGGAATGAACAAATTGTTTTTGATTTTAGCCATAACATTTTATAACATTGTCAATGTGAAACCTTCATAATTAAAAAAAAAAAGTCAGATTTTCTCATGACCACAGTTTTAATCCTTTATGAAAGTTAAAGTGAATTATGCTTAGCTTTTTTAGCAAAAGATAAAATTCATGTTATTGCATCCTTACTCCTTGACTTTCTACTGAATTAAATATTAGAAGCTGGTGACACACTAAATTGATGCCATCTGCTCTGATGCCAGAATTTCAACATTGTGACAACAATGTCATATCAAATATAAAGAGTGATAGATTTAGGGAAAATTAAATAGTGTAAAAAGAAATGTTGAAACAATCAGTAAATGTGTTGGTGAACATTTAAAAAATGTGAATGGTAAATTGATCTTAGCTTTAAGTATGATACAGTTTTAATTTCTTGATTTTCTCTTCAATGGAAACACAAATGTGTTCACTATGTTTTATTGCAATAGTGTTTTAATCAAAATAAAATACTGCTCTATGACAATGGATTTGTTCTTTTTATATAGCCTTCTATGTTACATGATTTCAGGACCTACATCTGGATAATAATTGCTCCACACAAGGAAACAGACCTGGGTTTAAGCTTGGTAGCCCTATAGGGAAAAAAAAGTTGTGTAACAGTTAAATTAAAGATTGTTAGTGCTAAATATTATAATGTTGTACAAATGAAGGACTGTAGCATCTACTAAGAGATACTAAGCAAGTATTCGTTGGATCTTAATTTCAGAAGCATTCTCATACTCAACACTTATGAATAAGACACTGAGAGTGTTTAATGCTAAACCACATATAAAATCACAGAGTAAAAAAATCAACTTTGAAATAGACACTGATTAGTATATCAAAAAATGAAGTATAGGAAGTAGATTCTCAAGTCTGTAACTATCAATGATACAGGATATCTGTATAAGATTTGATGACTCTGAAAAATCAGTGTTCACTTTAAAATCCATGTAGATCGATGTAGATCACTTTTTATGAAATCTTTGTAATTATTCAGTATTAATAATTTATATTGTAAACAAATTACAATACTCTATATGTAGCACTTAATATTTTACAGTATAACATGCAAAGTATACTTCCAGTAAGGTTATACTGATAACATAATAGTACATAAACTGTTAAGTGCTAAATTTTATGGTATAGATAAAGGTATAGATAGATAAAAATATAGAAAGGTATGGTATAGATAAAGGTGTAGGTAGATGGCATAGATAGGAATTTATAGAGGGAAGTGACCATTGCAGGCCAAGTATTTGGAGATTTTGTAAAACTGGATTTTGAGGTAGATATAAAATAATGTATAGTTTTAATAAAGTTGGACATGATTTGAGTAAGATAGTATAGTATGAATATATATACAATAGTTATTGTACTCAGTAAATACACAATAACTAGTGTATATACTAAATATACCATAAATAGTATATACATATTTTACAATAAAATTCATATACCTTAAGTGTTCAGGTCAGTGAGTTTAGACAATTATACATACCAATGTGACCAACACCTGGAACAAACTACATAATGTTTCTGTCACCCTAAAAATTTCCCACTTACCCTTTTCTAGTCAGGTTTCTTTCCTGCCATACACCCTCCCCACATTCCTGGCAACAACCCTCCGAAGTCTATTTCCATAGATTAGTTTTGTCTATGCTTGGGCTTAAAATAAATTCATTTATACAGAATGTAGTCTTCTGTGAGTGGCATCTTTTTCTCAGCATATATTTTTATATTCATCATTATTGCCCAGAATCAGAATTCAGAATCAGAATCAGAATTCAGTCATTTTTACGGCCAAATGGCATTCCATTGTATAGATTATTACAACATGCTTATCCAGTCACACATTAATGAATTTTGGGGTTATTTCCAATGGATGCATATTACTAATAACATTATAATAAATATTCATGTACAAGTACTTGTGCAGATGTAGGTTTTCATTTCTCTCGGGAAAATACCCAATAGTAGAATTGCCTCACCATGGGTAAATTGTTGAGTAACTGCCAAACTGGTTTCCAATGTGGCTGTACCATTTTGCATCTCCTGTAGCAACTTATGAGAATTCCAGCTGTTTTGCTTCCCCATCAATAGTTGATGCCATCATTTTTTAAAAATGTTAGTCATTCTAGTGGTTGTGACATGGAGTGTCATTCTAGTGTTTATATGCATGTGTCTGATGACTAGTAATGTTGAACATTTAATGTGCTGGTTTGCCATCAAAGATTTCTTTGTGAATGTCCATTCAAATATTTTGTCAATTTTTAATGTTGTTTTACTTCTTAGTATTATGTGATTATCATTATCTGAAGAGTTTTTATGTAGTCTAAATATAAGTCCTTGATCAGACATATGGTATCTGTGGTGTATATTTTCACTTTCCTAGTGGTTTTTAAAAAGAAGACTTTAATAATTTTTGATGTCTTATTTATTCTTTATCCTTTGCGGTTCATGCTTTTTGTCTTAACATTTTTTAACTACCATAGTTTGTTAAAATTTCTCACTGTTCTGGCCTTCACATTTGTGTTTTATGAACATAATTTTGAATTAATTTTTATATATGATGTGAGATGAGGGTAGAAGTTTTGTTTTGTTTCGTTTTTCATACAGGTATGAAGTTCTTCCAGGACTATTTATTGAAAATAATACTCTCTTGCTATTGAATTACTTTGGTACCTATGTCAAAAATCATTTCACTATATATATGTGGTCTACTTCTGGAATCCCTGTCTGTATCCTGTACACCAACACCATGTCCTCTTGGTTGGTATAACTTTATATAGTCAGTCTTGAAATAAGATAGTATAAATACGCCAACTTAGTTCTTCTTTTGCAACATTAATTTAGTCATTCTAAATCCATTGCATTTTCGTAAACTTTTAGAATCAGCTTGAAACTTTTACAAAAATAGCTTGATGAAGTTTTTGAGATTGTGTTAAATCTGTGTATCAATTTGGAGACAATGACTATCTTAAAAATCTTAGCTGGTCCAAACCATGAGCATGATATATCCTTCTGTTTATTCATGTCTTTTGTGTTTCTCTCGTGGTGCTTATTTTAAATCACTCAGTTTTGAGGGGATTTTTATGTAATAAAAGTTAACTCATATAAATCAGATTGAAAACAGAAATCACAATAGTTACAATAAAATGTAATCAAATTATGAAATAATTTTCATAAACAATTGTGTACTAAAACATTTGAAGATATAGATACAATAGAAACAGTCCTAGAAAATATTACACGCCAAAATGTCATAAAAGAAAATAGAAAATGTTAAAAGACCTACAAAGAATAAATAAACACAAATCAACCCAGGCCAAGATGATTGTAAACATAAGATCTATGAAATTTTCAAGTAAATTTGTTCTAGAAAGTATGAAAATCAGGAAACTCAACTATTCATTTTATACAGTAAGTTTAACCTTGACACTACAACCAGATAAATACAGTATACTGGGTTGTGGGTGGGGAAGAACCTCATTTCATATATTAATATAAATGAAAAAAAATCCAAATATAAACTTAAAAATTTTACATTATGATGATCAAGCAGGATTTATCCAGGAACTGAAAAAATAGTTGTATGAATTACTTATTAAATATGGTTATATATGATTAGATATATATAATCTCACTAGTGTAAGCATATGAACACTCTAAAGAAGAAAAAATCTCATAATCTCAATATTTGTATGAAAATTTGAAAATTTTCAGAATGTAATTAAGATAAAAAATTTTTTAACTACTAGGTGGAGAACAGATTTGCCTCTCCTATAACAAAACTAAATTAATGGGGATAACGTAGACATAGTCTACATAAGACCAGGAATAAAAAACATGGATTTCCACTCCCTTTTTGCTGTTCTTTACAATATTGAATGCCCTGTTTAACACTAATAAAAGAGAAATGTAAATTATTACACTACTTCCTGGGCCCCCATATCAAAGTACTACCAACCAGGTCACTTAAACAATTAAAATTTATTGTTTCACCATTCTGGAGGCTAGAAGTCTTAGATCATGATGTTGCCCAGTTTAGTTCCTCCTGAGGGCTGAGAAGGAAAATATTCCATTTCTCTGCCCAAGCTTTGATGGAGATCTTTGACGTTTCTTGGTTTGTAGAAGTGTTACCCTTCTGCCTTTTTCTGCACATGGAGTTTACCTGTGTGTCTGTCCCCAGATTTCCCTTTTTTACAAGAACACCAGCCATTTTAGATTAGAGCCTGATGACCTCATCTTAACTAATTACATCTGCATATAGATCATGTTTCCAAATGAGGTCACATTCTGAGGTAATGCGGGGGAGGTTAGGACTTAAACATTTAAACTTGGGGAGACACAGTTCAACCCATAACAATGCTATAAATTCGGAAAGTACATGAAAGACATAGAGAAATAGAAGGTCTATATTAAAATAAGAGATTTCTCTAAGTTTGCCACATTTCAGGCGTTATCATCTAGGTGCTAAAGTTGGACACAAGGATACAAGTTGATACTTGATCTGGGAGGTATGACCCAGGAAGCAAAGATTAAGAAAAATAGAGGTGAGGCAAGAAAAGCTGTGAGTCGTTGCTTTAGGGATTGCTGCTTCACAAGAAGTGGCAAAAAGGTAAGGCAGTTTGTGCATTGGGTGAGTCTGCTCAGCATGGTGGGATCTTGTAGAAACTTTGCAGCTGGAAATTCATCTTGGTGCATTCCACAGAAGAGATAAAGGAGGGGAGATTTTCTTACTAGTTACCTCTCATCGAAAGTTTCTCACTGATAAGTGTTCAGTCTTTGGGAGCAGAATTTCTCACAGTTCTGATTGGCGTATCTGGTGAAACAGCTATTTTGCATAACACTAATCTAGTATGATAGTCCTTTGGGTAACAAGATTCATTAAATTGATTTATTAAAATGGGTGAACACTCCAGCCGTAAGATTACATTCACTGTAAAAATATGTTATTTAAATTTGTAGTTGTTCTCCATGTATTTCATGCTATTTTATGTACTAATATTCTAATATGGCTAGAACATTATGAAACCGTAATACTTATTGTAAACTTATGTTTGTGAAAATGATAATTATCTAACCTGAAGAAAGTCACCTCTTTTATACTTTCCCTTTGTGATGTGAATTAGCTTTTTAACCATTTCTGAAAAACTTTCTGGGATGCTAAACTTATTACTCATTTAGAGAAGTTCTTAGAGAATCTTCTCTGAGTGAGATGCCAGTGAGAGATATTCTTTGGATTGTAATGGTAATAGGCAAAGAAATACTATCTTGGATGTTAGATAAAAATTCAGGCCAAGGCTGCTTTACTACTATAATATAAATTACTGCTTTAGTCATCACTAGATATTCCCTTTACCTATTAACATTAAAAGACTTCTAGAAATATTAAATTGTACAACTGCTAGTGTTTTCTGTAAACATTATGACCAGTGTGAATAGAGAAAATTAGTGAGCATCTGGTTCAAATAGGGATGTCTGGATAGACCACTATATTCCTCAAACCACATCCTGTTTTAAATATTCTACACAGAATCCTCATGCTTCTTTAAATATTCGTATCTAGGGATAGAGATTTTTAAAAGGAAGAATTGACACATCCTGCATCGTTCATCAGATATTTTTAGTAAGGATATTACTTTGAAAATGTCTAACCATTCCTTTTACCTTTAATCCGAAGTAGTCTTCATATGAAATTTGTTGTCATCTTGCAGTTATTACCGAAAATAAAACAAACAGTAAAGTGAAATACAGTGCATACTTTGAGTCTGATCTGTCTATTGCCAAAAGCAGTGGTCCAAAGGGATCAGTTTCTTTAGTTGTTTGCCAGAAAACATAAAGTAACAAGATAAAACTGTGTTTCAATTAAATATCAAAGAAAATCAAAGTCGTTAGATTAGTATAGACCACATAGCGTTCTTATGAAGAAACTTTTGAAAAGAATGCCGTGATAAATCCCCTAAAATGTATTGACTTCGCCAGCCTTAGTCCACATGGCAGATCTTCCATTCTGCAACTAGACGGTTTCATGTAGAGATTAACTCAGTGATCCTGCACTTGAAAGAGAATGCTCTAGGACTTAATTTATATTCAAGCCTCACTCTTCTTTGGGGGAAGGCTGGGTAATCCATACAAATTGCCAAGTGATGAGACCAAGAGCAGAAAGGGAAATGACCAAACTGTCACTGATTTAAATAAAACTTCGGAGATAAAACTAAATAGAAATTAGTTAAAATAATTATGCTACTGTGAACTCATTAAAAAGTTTTTGACTGAAAAGAATACAACATTCTCACGATAACATGGAAATCGTTGGCTATTAAATTAATATTTCCTGGTTATACCCAGTGACTAGAAAGCTGTCCAGTATTTAATGTTTATAATTATGTTTGTACATTTGTTTTTAAAAGCACAGTCTATTGTTTTTTAAACATTGTATGGGAAAAATTTTCTCTTAATAAAATAGTGAAAAAAACAGTAACATATTGTGTCAGTGCAATATGAAATTTATGACTTCATTAAATGAAACTCCTCTTAAAACAGGTCTATCATATAGTTATATTGTATCTATTTAATATACAAAATACATATATACAGGGGAATTATTATCCAATTTTATTGAAAGGTATCTTGAAGCATATAAAGGTGAAATTATACGTATCATATAAAATGAAGAAAATAGTTGATTTTGAAAATCTTAACATACAGATAGATTGGTATATCTCCAAAAATATATGTAAATAAAATACTTCTCTTTTTTCTAAAATATCACTTTTATGTGACATATACGTCAGTGCTAAAATTTCTCATTAAAAATTTTTAAAAGATTTTGTCATTCATAAACTTTGAGAAAACGTGTGCCAGGTGTATCTGAATGTTTCAGATCTTCATCCATTAGAAAACAGTTGAGATACTCCTTTAACGAGCCTAAAATATAGTGGGACAGAAAGATTTTCACTAGATCCATGATCAAAGGAAGAATCAGATAATTGATATCTGAAGGTGACAGTAATGATGAGTGGAATTCCAGGCTGAGAATGCTACACAGAGAAAGGAAAGCTAATCCTACGTTGCAGATTCAAGGGTGGCTGGAGACTACAGTGTGTTTGTTTGTGTCTGTAAGTGAGCTCATATGTGTCTGTGGAAGTGGAATTGGCCTATGGAGTTGAAACTTTTTGTTTTATTGGGTTATAATCATTTTACAGTGTATCAAATTCCAGTGTAGAGCACAATTTTTCAGTTATACATGAACATATATATATTCATTGTCACATTTTTTTCTCTGTAAGCTACCATAAGATCTTGTGTATATTTCCCGTGTTATGCAGTATAATCCTATTTATCTATTCTACAATTTTGAAATCCCAGTCTATCCCTTCCCACCCCCTGCCCCCTTGGCGACCACAAGTTTGTATTCTATGTCTATGAGTCTATTTCTGTTTTGTATTTATGCTTTGTTTGGTTTTTTTTTAAGATTCAACATATGAGCGATCTCATATGGTATTTTTCTTTCTCTTTCTGGCTTACTTCACTTAGAATGACATTCTCCAGGAGCATCCATGTTGCTGCAAATGACATTATGTTGTTGGTTTTTATGGCTGAGTAGTATTCCATTGTATAAATATACCACTTCTTCTTTATCCAGTCATCTGTTGATGGACATTTAGGCTGTTTCCATGTCTTGGCTATTTAAATAGTGCTGCTGTGAACATTGGGGTGCAGGTGTCATTTTGAAGTAGGGTTCCTTCTGGATATATGCCCAGGAGCAGGATTCCTGGGTCATACAGTAAGTCTATTCCTAGTCTTTTGAGGACTCTCCATCCTGTTTTCCACAGTGGCTGCACCAAACTGCATTCCCACCAGCAGTGTAGGAGGGTTCCCCTTTCTCCACAACCTCTCCAGCATTTGTCATTTGTGGATTTTTGAATGATGGCCATTCTGACTGGTGTGAGGTGATACCTCATTGTAGTTTTGATTTGCCTTTCTCTGATAATTAGTGATACTGCACATTTTTTTGTGTGCCTATTGATCATTTGTATGTCTTCCTTGGAGAATTGCTTGTTTAGGTCTTTTGCCCATTTTTGGATTGGGTTGTTGGTTTGCTTCTTATTAAGTTGTATGAGCTGCTTATATATTCTGGAGAGCAAGCCTTTGTCGGTTTCATTTGCAAAAATTTTCTCCCATTCCGTAGGTTGTCTTTTTGTTTTACTTATGGTTTCCTTTGCTGTGCAGAAGCTTGTAACTTTCATTAGGTCCCATTTGTTTATTCTTGCTTTTATTTCTATTGCTTGAGTAGACTCTTCTAGGAGAACATTTTTGAGATGTATGTCAGATAATGTTTTGCCTGTATTTTCCTCTAGGAGGTTTATTGTATTTTGTCTTATGTTTAAGTCTTTGATCCATTTTGAGTTGATTTTTGTGTATGGTGTAAGGGAGTGTTCTAGCTTCATTGTTTTACATGCTGCTGTCCAGTTTTCCCAACACCATTTGCTGAAGAGACTGTCTTTATTCCATTGTATATTCTTGCCTTCTTTGTCGAAGATGAGTTGACCAAAAGTTTGTGGGTTCATTTCTGGGCTCTCTGTTCTGTTCCATTGGTCTATATGTCTGTTTTGGTACCAATACCATGCTGTCTTCATGACTGTAGCTCTTTAGTATTGTCTGAGAGTTATTCCTCCAGCCTCTTTCTTTCTCTTCAGGAATGCTTTGGCAATTCTAGGTCTTAGATGGTTCCATATATATTTTCTTAGGATTTGTTCTAGTTCTGTGAAATATGTCCTGGGTAATTGGATAGGGATTGCATTAAATCTGTAGATTGCCTTGGGCAGTGTGACCATTTTAACAATATTGATTCTTCCAATCCAAGAGCATGGGATATCTTTCCATTTTTTAAAGTCTTCTTTAATTTCCTTTATCAATGGTTTATCATTTTCTGTGTATAATTCTTTTACCTCCTTGTTTAGATTTATTCCTAGATATTTTATTACTTTGGGTGCTATTTTAAAGGGGATTGTTTCTTTACTTTCTTTTTCTGTTGATTCCTCGTTAGTGTAAAGAAATGCAACTGATTTTTGAACGTTAATCTTGTAACCTGCTACCTTGCTGAATTCTTCAATCAGCTGTAGTAGTTTCTGTGTGGACCTTTTAAGGTCTTCTATATATAGTAATATCGTCGGCATATAGTGACACTTTTACCTCTTCTTTTCCAATTTGGATCCCTTTTATTTCTCTCTCTTGCCTGATTGCTGTGGCTAGGACTTCGAAGACTATGTTGAATAGGAGTGGTGATAGTGGGCATCCTTGTCTTGTCCCAGATTTTAGTGGGAAGCTTTTGAGTTTTTCACCGTTGAGTACTATGCTATCTGTAGGTTTGTCATACATAGCTTTTTTTTTTATGTTGAGATATGTTCCCTCTATACCCGCTTTGGCGAGAGTTTTTATCATAAATGGGTGTTGAATTTTATCAAATGCTTTTTCTACATCTATTGAGATGATCATGTGGTTTTTGTCCTTTTTCTTGTTGATGTGATGTATTACATTGATTGATTTGCATATGTTGAACCAGCCTTGTGTCCCTGGGATGAACCCCACTTGGTCATGGTGTATAATCTTTTTTTATGTGTTGTTGGATTCTATTTGCTAATATTTTGGTGAGGATTTTTGCATCTGTATTCATCAGTGATATTGGCCTGTAATTCTTTTTTGGTAGTGTCTTTGCCTGGTTTTGGTATCAGGGTGATGGTGGCTTCATAGAATGAGTCTGGGAGTATTCCCTCCTTTTCAATCGTCTGGAAGAGTTTGAGAAGGACTGGTATGAGTTCTTCTTTGTATGCTTGTTAGAATTCCCCATGAAGCCGTCCAGTCCTGGACTTTTATTTGTAGGGAGGTTTTTTTATTGCTATTTCAATTTCATTTCTAGTGATCGGTTTGTTCAAGTGGTCAGTTTCTTCTTGATTCAGTCTTGGTGGACTGTATGTTTCCAGAAACTTGTCCATCTCCTCTAGGTTGTCCAGTTTGGTTCCATATAGTTTTTCATAATATTCTTGTATGATATTCTGTGTTTCTATTTTATTTGTTGTAATTCTCCATTTTCCTTTCTTATTTTGCTGATTTGTGCTCTTTCTTTTTTCTTCTTTGTGAGTTTGGCCAGAGGTTTGTCGATTTTATTTACTTTTTCAAAAAAACAGCTTTGGTTTGATTGATTTTTTGTATGGTTTTTTTAATCTCCATTTTATTTATTTCCTCCCTGATCTTTATAATTTCCTTCCTTCTGCTGCCTTTTGGGGTTTTTTGTTCTTCTTTTTCTAGTTCTTTTAGTTGGTGAGTTAAATTGTTTATTTGAGATTGTTCTTTTTTGAGGAAGGCCTGTATCAGCATTGAAACATTTAATTGAACTTTTGTTTACATCCTATAAAAAGCATGTTCCTACAAAAAGCATGCCAAATCACCATGCCCATCACATCACAGCTGTACCACATTGAACCATAGATTTTTAGGGCTGCCGAACAGTCTGGCTCCTGCTGTGCTATGTTAGCCACACCTCCATTTTCTCAATTCTGAGAATCCATCCAAAGGTGTATCTGAGCAATTCATCCAATGGTGTCATGAATAATTTGTGTATAGACAAGAGATAAACACAGTAGAGCAATAGGGCACTCTTTCCTCTTCTGCGAATCTGTAAGTCATCTGTCTGTATATAATAGGCCAAGACTGGAGCTTCTCACGTTTACCAACTGGTCAACATCCAGACAGTTGTTAAGGCAAATTAGATGGAAATAAGGCTGTACTGTTTGAAATGGAAAACTAGATAATTTCCTTGATATCTCCATTATTATAAGAAATCCTAAAAAAAAAAAATTCTTAAGTATCAACTATTTTACCTGGTTACTAATAGAATGAATTTAAGTATTACAAGATTCATGGCATCCAAGTGTGTTTGTGTATTTTAATTAAGGAAATGTAGATTAAGAACATTTCAGTTCATAGAAAATTAGTAAATTAGAATTCTCCAGGGCATAACCCCATTCCCTACCATTGAAGAAACTCTGAAAAAAATGTAACAAGTCTCATCCGTTTTCTGACATTATCCTCTTTTCCAACCTGCCTTAATGAGTTTTTGCATAGGCTGTTTTTCTGTCAAACATCTACTGATTGTATTTTGTAATCTCCCAATTACATGATTTTGCTTGAGAATTATTAGCTATTTTTTGGAGTTTTAAATGTTTATTTTTTTCTTTGCCTTTAGTAACTGTGTGGTATTCCTATTAAAAAATAAAACATTTGGAAACTGTAAGAAAACACAAAAATGAAAATAAAAAATCACCCCTTACAGTAGCATTCAGGGATAATTCCTGTTAAACATTTTTGTGCATAGACTTTCATGTTTGTTTTCCAAACATGGATTTTTTTAAACCTTTATTGCGGTATGGTTCCTGTACAGTAAACTACACATATTTCAGATGTACAATTTGATGAATTTTGATAGATGTATACACCAGTGACAACACCGCCACAATCAAGATAGCTAACATTAACTATTCTAAAATTTGATTGTAAACAATTTTGAATTAACTGATTTGTTATACTTTCAAGATTTGTATAAATGTTATCTATGTGTTAACATTTTATAATCTACTATAGAATATATATATGAAAAACATCTTTGCTGCTTCTAGAGTTGCCCCCACATGATAAGCAATGTAGTCACAAACCAGTGTTTCTATGTTTCTAATTCTGATCATCTCTATTCTTGTACCTTACAGTCAAAACTGCAGATACTTGTTAGGGTCTCCAGTCTTCTGAAACAAGAGTGTCTTAATCATTTATTAAAGATATTTTAGCAGTTTATTGTGAGCTAGGCACTGTCCTGGCTAGTGGGGAGCTAGAGATAAATGGGGTATGCAATAGCTCTGCCCTTACAGAGCTTACAGTCTTCTGATGGGAAGAGATTGATTCCTCTTATGTTCTTCCTACACTATTTTGATGTGTGTGGGGGTATACCTCTACGTAGACACAGAGAGAGGGATAAATAGGTAGATTAGATAGATCCAATTAATGTCCAATTTCTGTGGATTGTTTCATCCAGTATTTTTTCTAGTAGCACATTTTGGAATATGTAACATGAATTGTGGAGCCTGTTCTAAACTACTGTTTGCTCACTGTACCTGCAGCGCGTGCCAGTCTCAGTCTGTGCCACATGGTTATTTTGTCACACCTCCGCTGTTCTGCTGCTGTCTGTATCCTTGAGTCCCTAAGTTTCTTTCACATTGACATCAACTCAGTTGCCCTTGAAAAGCTACAGCTTTCTTACACCCCTCAGAATTATTCATGTTCACCTGCTGTCAAAAAAGTGTTTCTCAGTTGGTCTACAGGTTGTCATTCCTCTAAGACTGATGTTCAGACTCTGTCAAAATTCTCCATCTTTTTAACTCTTAGTAGTGTGGAACTAAGACTTAGTGATCTTCAGATTATAATCTGTCCAATATAATTTGTGCTTATAAACTCAAAATGTGAAATTATAATCAATAACTTTGGGAAATGAATACCCAGATGTGTAACTGTGGAAACATTTGAAACACATAAATTTCTGAAACCGTACAGTGAAAACATGAAAATAATGTACAACCCCACTCTGGTTAGAAGAAAAAAGATTCATACATATTCACTTTAACTCCCTCAAAATGAATATTGAATATTTTTAAGCCAGAAGCATCAAAAGTGTATTAGTGAAATATGTATCTTCCTATAATGAATTTAAAAACAGATAGAAATTCAGATAGCTTTATTAGTTTATGTATATGTATTGAATTAATGAAAATAAAATTATAAATAATATGTATAAAATGCAATACGGTGGTAAATACTGATTTATAAGAAACCTAATGTTAAGGCTAAAATTTACTATTTATAAATGATTTAAGCAACCAATGTCCCCATTACTCCCTGATATTGTCTCTAAATGTAATTGAAGGTCAGATGGTAATACAGATTAATTGAGTTACTTATTATCTTATGCATTTCTGTCTTTCTCATCACATTTAAGATTTTACCAGGACAGAACACATGACAGATTTAGTCACAGCTCTATACGCTGTACTTAGCATGATGTGTGAGTCCATGAAAGAGCTCAATAGGTACTCAGTGAGTGGAGGATAAAATAAATATATCTGGTTATGTTTGTAAAATAAAGTATAGTTGATATAAATTCTGAGCACTTATATAAAATATGAAAAGAAAAAAACAGAGGTACATGGTATTATGTCAGTAGTTTTATTGAGAATTCACTGAGCAATTGCTTTCTATAGACACTCAGGATACAAGATGTTTAAGTACAGAATTTCGTTAGAAGCAGACACTTATTTCAGAGTCTTGGAAATGTTTTTTCTAAATTTATGACATATACACAAAAGGGAAATAAACCCCTGGTGCTGTTTGTGTATAAAGTGAAATAACTAAAATAGATGCAGGGCAGGGGCACTGAAGTGGATGGAGAGCCTGGGCAGAAGAGAGGGTGGGTTATGTGCACACGTGTCTGCCAGTCAGTGGGAGGCATTAGGAAGGCAAACAAAAGATGAATTTGTTTGCTTACTCATATCCTTGATGTTGCCCATAGTTACACAGGTTTAATTTTTATCACTTTACCAAAGGAGTTCATGTTTGCCCAAAAAGCAAAAGAGGTAAATTACTTATAAAACTCTACGTTCTAATTTTTTTTTTACATATTCATAATCACTGAGCAAAATTATCTAAGGACAAGTATTGTACTAATTGTATACCTGAAAAATAAACAAGTCATCAGTAAACTAGCAATGACTGAAGAGAAGCACATTTTCTTTTTCACTAGCTATGGATTAAGCCTGGAATAAAATGGAGACAGAGATTATCATCAGATAAGTTACTAAATAAATATACTTTTACATAATCTGGATACAATTTAATATTGAACAATGACTGAAGAAAATTTTCATGTTTTCCAGTTGATGATACTTACCTCACCATTAAAGAAAAAGGCAATCCTTGTTTGACATCAGTTGATTAAATACAGTGAGTTATTCATTTGTGCATGAAGATGCTAATGTCACAAAAGGGGCCTAGAAAAGGCAGGTATTTAATAAGAGTTTAACCCAATCTTGAAATTTCTGAATAGAACAGTAAGAGCAAGCCATACTCAGGAACTTTAATGCACAATAATGTGTCATTTGACATTCAAGAATCTATTGAACCCATGAAGCGAAAAGTCATTTTCATGACTAGCTTAATAATTTTCTTTGAACTGCATGACTATTTTTAAGCATTACAGAACCCACAGAACAGAATTGCAGACAATTGTCCAAAAAATGGAAAAGGCTTTATTTTAAGGTTGGTTATAATCTAAATAATACCATTTTTTTATACTGTGATCCTCCAGAGTAAGACTTCTACAACTTGTGGCAGATGTCTAAAAGTCCATTAAGCTGGAGTGATTGTTTTCTTCTCGATTTAAAGTATTAACATCAGGAGATAAATCATTGATACATTATAGTATATATCATAATTATAATATATGTAATACAATATATAATGTATGTATGTTTGAAGAATCTAAAGGAAGATTAAATGAAAATAAAGAATTAGGGGTCCTCCCAGATGAATGAGGGTGATTTCCCAGGTGGAATGTGTAGAGCAGGAAGAGAGGAAGCAGAGAGCTAAGGAACCTCGTTACAGAATGACCAACATGAACTGATCTGGTCACGTTCAATTACTGACAAAATTCATATATACATTTGTTCAGCTCACAATTCTGCCTTCAAAAATAATAATATTCACTTTATATAGAGATGAATGCTGATATTAAATGCAAATCTGTGATGTATAATTATCAGGTTAAGAATGTTAATGTGAATTTACAGCAACAATAAACACTTCACAGTATTCTTGTTACAAAATATGATAAGACCTTAGTATGATTTATGCATTGCATGAGAACTGATACAATCTTTTTGATATATTTAATAGTTCACCTTTTTTTTACATCTATTCACCTAATCCTGAAATTTGAATTTTATTTAAAATAATTGCTTTATTAGAAATAATAAAATGATTTAAAATATCTCAGAAGCATTTAATAATCTCTATAATTTGTTTTAAAACTACATATTAAGAGTTATGAATAAAATGGCACATGTGATTCTAAATATAGAAATTAACTTATTTCTCCATAGTCATTGTTTTCCAGATGAAAGGTTTTTACAATTCAGTAAAATTTCATTAAATGGAGGAAGTATGTAATTTGTCATCATTCAATTGAGAAAATCCAATTAAAGCCTAAAATCAGTGTTTAAAAATCTATTATAATTTCAGTAAGAGTAGCTTAATGTTGCTGATTTACTAGGTATTTGGGTTTAACTTAAAATCTATGCCCTTAAATTATACATTTTGCATTTACACTGTATAGTTTTTCACCAGATCCACGTTAGGTCATTTTAAGCAGTACTTTCAACCAGGGATCATGGTTATTGGCCAAATATATCTAATTCTTCTTCCTTTTAGTTACATGTTAGACGTGCATTTTCTGGCTTTCTTACAGATTACTTTAACCATGTGATTGATTATGGCTAATGAGAATGTTATTTCCAGGCTGAGCATTTAATTTTTTTTGAATCTTTCCAAAATATCCTTTTTTTCTTTGCCATGGCAACTAACAATGTTTAAGATTGCACCTACTATATCAACATGAGAGAATTCTCTATCCAGCTTTAAGGAGTATAATGTGACCAAGAAATACATTTTTGTTATTGTAAGCCACTAAGATTTTGAAATTTTTTGTTACTGTAGCATAATTCAGCCAATTCTTTTGATACAGAAATTGGTACCTAGTTGGGGGATGCTACTGTAATAAAATCATTATAGACCACATGGCAAACAGAGCAAAAGCTGTAATTAAAGGATTGGAGAATGGAATTTGTAATGTAGTGGCAAAACATTTGGTAAACTTGTTGCCTGCAGTGATGTTAAAAAGAAATAATGTGCCTAAGGAGTTATATTCCAAAATAAGAGGTTTGAAAAATAGAATGCTAGCAGTCTTTGCTTGTTATTATTGGCTACATTTACAAAATACAACAAAAAAGAGACAAACATGAAATAGTTGGCTGTCATTACAGAGAAAAAAAATGAAAATCAATAGAGGATCCTGAGATTTGGCGAGTAGGTGAGTTAGAAGAGGCAACTTCTCTCATCTCTGGTGTGTGAAATACAAAACTGATGAGGTTTTGAGCAAGGATGTCTGCTTAGAACCTATCCTTTTGCATGGTTGAAATCACTAGTCACATTCACACTCATGCTTATTACTAAAACCTCTTAATTGTTTGAGGCAATACCCAGGAAATACTTTCAGAGAAAGAAATTATGGCTTTCCTTCCAAAACCTGATAGGCCCAGTGTGCCATAATTATTTTTCAAGTTATAGTGAGGCATGTCTCCAAACAAATAAAAATACTCTGTGAAATTGTTACCACATGGAACTGACTAGAAACTAGTCTAGTAGGAAGTTGGCTAAGCTTGTGGAAAAGACCAAATAAAATAAAATAAAATAAAATGGTAATTAGGACAGTTTGAGACTTAAGATTTAAACAATCCTTGCCTCAACCTTCTGGATATGAAGCCATACCCAGAATTCATGCAGAGACTGGCATCTGTCTCCCTGACTTCCTTGACTCTGGCTTGATGCAGGAACTGGATGGGACTTGTGTTTCCCTTGGAAGGTGAGGGAGGGGTAGTGCATGTGGAGTGTGGAGAGGAGGGTGAGGGGAGATTCTGATAGCCAGAAAGGAGAACTATCATAGTTATTGGTGCTACTTACCAAATATTTTTATTCCCTTTCTCTTTTGGGGAAAATGTTAGGAGTTCATTTTTGGGTCTGCTTGTGGTTGAGTGGGAGCATCTGAGTAGTTCTGACCTATGATTTATATACAGGCCTACGTGGTGCATGACATTTCCCTGCCAGGAATTTACTTGACAGTTTAAGACAGCAGGAATAACATTTCCTCTGGAACGGCATCCAGCCTTTGGTGGAGGCTTCTGTGTCAGCTTTGTTCTTGGATGGTTGGTTGGGAGACTGCCCATCCTCCACCCATTACTGACTTTCAGTGGACCTACAGCATAAGGAAGGAATACACTTTTGTTGTTTTATACTATTGAAATTTGGAAGTATTTGTGACTGAACATGATCAAACCTTTGGTGACTGACACAGGAAAATACGTTAGTTTGCTACATTCTCCATTCCCGATGCAGTCAACCTTTCAAAGGCCCAAATACAGCATGAGAATCAAGGCCTTATGCAGTAAGACATGGTTGCAGTACATCCCAGAGTTGAAGAGGAAGTGAATTAGGGTACTAGATTGCCCTATGTTGTGTTCCCATATGTGGGCTCTTGGCTTATTATAGCTAAGATGTCAAATGTTTCTGCTGGTATTACTATGAAGTAAACCCCAAAAATTGCAGAGATCTCTGCATTATTTGTGACAGAATAGTTAGATTCTGTACAGCAACCTCTTTGTACAGAACTATGCCTTGGCATCTGTACTCTGAGCCTTCCTGTATCACAATTGGAGAGGCTGAGTGTTTTTTTTTTAATAGATATATATTAAATATACACAAAGTATTTAGTAAATTACAGATTGTAAACTGAGAACTATCATAGACCTAGGATAAGATTAACTATAGATCTAAAAGTACAATGACCAGGTAAATAGTCTAATTTTTAATAAAAACTTAAGTCAGAAAATAAAATTTAATGGCAAGAAAAATATTCAAAAACCACAAGCATATTACTAGAAAAATTTCCTACTTTGCAGGTATAACTTAGAAGTTCTAGAAGATTAAAAAAAATCCCCATATAGACTTAACAGGAAAGTACAGGAGTTTGACAAAATTAAAATAGCATTCTTATTCATGGTGGTACGTCCTTTGTTGCAACCCATTTAAAAATAAAATAAGTTAAAAAAGGAAAACAAGCCTGAGTCTGATTGGAAAGGTAGCCTATTCCAATTTCACCCTTGATTCTACTTGAGGAATAAAGTGGTAAGGAAGTTGCATCTGCAAAGGCAGAGGAAGGGTAGGATGCTGGGTCATTTTGCAGCATTTTGAAAGAGCGAAAAGTCAGATTGCCTTTTCTGCCATTTTTGCTTGAGGAAACAT
The DNA here is from genome assembly GCF_048564905.1 of Vicugna pacos. Taxonomy (NCBI): domain Eukaryota; kingdom Metazoa; phylum Chordata; class Mammalia; order Artiodactyla; family Camelidae; genus Vicugna; species Vicugna pacos. The sequence goes on along the minus strand of NC_132995.1, from coordinate 65,992,269 downwards.
CATTTCTTGTTAGGCCACTGTCCATAGTGCTGGACCAGTTTAGGCTAATGATGTTCATTCCCGTCTGGGCCATCATTACTCCAGCAGTGCTGATAGAGGAAGTGGACAACAAGTTTTCTTAAGCTGATGGTGTTTTAACCTCCTTTCAGTAACAGTTTGTATAAACTCCTACGTGTTCTTAAATAGCAACAGTATGAATCATGAATTTATTTGACATGAATTCAAAAAATTACAAAAACACTATTTTAAATCAATTTTTATGGTCCTAGAATAAAACTCTTGGCTAATTTGATGGTGTTCTACCTTTACATGAACAGATCACACTTTGCCAAAGAAGGGAAGAAATGTGAAAGGGTCAAGAGATTTGCTGTGTAGAGTGTTTGGTGAAGGGCTCTAATGATGGCAGTCCCTGAAGAGAAATTTCCTGCAAAGAAGGAGATTATTTGTATACAGTACCAAGATTTCTGTTTGTTAGGTTTTATAAGTAAGTAAATTAGTAAGTAAATAAATATACAAAATCACCCTTTCAGGCTATAAAAGGATACAATTTAAAGCAGAAATGATAAAGGCATATTACCTGTGGGTATTTAAAATTGGTAATCATTCAGATAGAGGAAAAAAAAGTTTTGGTATGTGAAAATAATTTAAAACTCTGAAGACCAAATACTGCACATATGAAACGTACTTAAATTTTAACAACAAAAACAAAGTAAACGCATTGGCCTGAGAAACAGTCAACAGGAATGTCTCAGGAGTCAAGGTTCCTGTTTAGAGAGAAAGAAGTGATTTGAGTTAGCTTTGGAATGATTTGGCTTTTAACACAAAGATGAAATATAACCTTTGATTTCTAAATCTCCTAGCTACCTGGATAGAAAATTAATGTATTGTGCTATTTGAGCAGTTTTTTTCTGAAATGTATCCACTGACTATAACACCATTTTTAGAATTTATTTTGATTCTTTGGTTAAAATGGGCATGCATATTCCTTATGTGTTATACTTTATGTGTATTTGTTATGCAGCTGACACATCAGTGACATAGATAAAATGTTAGTGCTAATTAATGACTTGGGATACCTTATTTTTTATACATAATTAATTTCTCCAGGAAATAATTCTTTACAAATACGTTAAAAAAAAAACCCTAAATTTATAGAATAAAATATGGCTGTTTTTTCTGGGAAAAGAATATTTCTCAGTTTTTATTGGCCTGATCAGCATCAAATACAGATGTTAGGCTTTTTCTGTTTGAATCTAGACTTGCTAGAATGTCCATCCAATAATTTAATAATACTTTTAGCTTCACAAAACCATTCTTTTAAATTTTATTTGGAAGCCCTCTGCTAATTTTCCATTTAAAATATACTATTATATTTTGACTAGTTCAGAAACAGACATGAGATTTGTTAATCAATCCATCTATTCCAAAATTGCTTACTGAGAATTAGGCACTATGCTAGATTCTAGGAAAATCATTCTTAACACAAAAGACATGGAGGCTGGATTCTAGGGAAATCATTCTCAAGTAGAAAGATACAGAATTTATAGTCTAGTTGTGGAAATAAATAATAACAATGATCACACAGATATATGTTTACTTGTGATAAGGTGTTAAGGGACACGTTACAGGAAACTTGCATGTTAAAGATTTATTCAGGGAAATTTCATTTATACTGGAAATCATGGACTTTTTTGACAACAAAATGTGGAGTGTACCAGAAAAAGAGACCAGCATATATCAAACACTCATGGCGGAAAGAACATTGAAGAATATAATCAAACCATAGTTAGTGAAGAAAGAATGGCACACACTGAATTTGGAGTTAGGCCGGTGATATTTATACAGAGCCTTGGCCAAAAAAACAAAACCAAAATATATACACACGAACACACACAGATGTCAGGATAATACGAGGCTGAGGATGTGTGTGTGTGTGTGTGTGTGAGTGTGTGTGTGTATTTATTTAAATTATAGGTAGAACCTAGACTTCTGCCAATGTTGACTTTAATCAAAAATAGCCTATTATTTTGGAAATGAAATAAATTGTGACTATGCTATCATAGAAAAGTCCGTTTGCCTTGTTAGTAAAATGAGGAGAGAAAGAAGTGGAATTTGTATGCAGCTACTTCAAAGAAATTTACAATGTTTTTCTCTTCATGCTGGGAATGAAAGGTTGCATCAGAAAATATTTTCTTACAGTGTTATATTCCTTTCTGCCCCAGCCCAGCTCATGAAACAGGGAGAGCTGAAGGACTCATTTCTCATCCAAACAGGCTGTGACCATGTAGATATCTTCAACTGATACAGAAAATAAACAAACACACAGAGATTTAATTCTAGGTTTCTACTTAGATGTATACGCACCTCTAGGTTAAGTGGAAGTGTGTGTATGTGTGTGGGTGCTTGGGGTTGAAACAGGCCTCTGCCTCTACAGGCACACCTCATTTTATTGCTCTTCACTTTATCATACTTTAAAGACATTGCATTTTTTAAATTGAAAGTTTTTGGCAACCTTACATTGAGTGAGTCTATTTGTGTAATTTTTCCAACATCATTTATTCACTTCATGTCATTGTGTCACGTTTTGGTAATTCTTGGATATTTCAAACTTTATTGTTATTGTTATAGTGATCTGTGATCAGTGATCTTTGATGTTACTATTGTAATCGTTTTGTGGTGCCACAAATGACTCTCATAAAAACTGCAAACTTAGTAAATGTGTATGTTCTGACTTTTCCTCCATTTCTCTCCCTTTCTTCAAGCTTTTCTATTCCCTAAGACACAACACTATTGAAATTAGGCCAATTAATAACTCTGTAATGGCCTTTTTTAAGCGTTAAAGTGAAACTCACTTGAACTCTCTCACTGTACATCAAACGCTAGAAACAATTAAGTTTAGTGAGGAACACATGTCAATACCTGAGAGACTGAAAGCTGGGCCTCTTGTGTAAAAGAGTTATCCAAGTTATAAATGTGAAGGAGAAGTTCTTAAAGTTAAAGATGCTACTCAGTGAACATGAATGATCAGAAAGCAAAACAGCCTTCTTGCTGATAGGGAGGTTTTAGTTGTCTGAGTCGATCAAACCAGCCACAATGTTCACATAAGCCAAACACTAACTAACCCATAGCAAGGACTTAACTCTTTTAAATCGATGAAGGCTGAGAGATGTGAGGAAGCTGCAGAAGAGAAGTCTGAAGCTATCAGAGGTTGATTCATGGGGCTTAAGGAAAGACGCAGTCTCAATGAAAAGCAAGGTGAAGCAGCAAATGCTGATGTAGAAGCTGCCAAAAATTATCTAGATCTAGCTAAGATAACTAATGAAGATGCCTACACTAAACAACAGGTTTTCAAAGCAGATGAAATAGCCTTCTTTTGGAAGAAGATGCTGTCTAGGACGTTCATAGCTAGAGAGGAGAAGTCAATGCCTACTTTCAAAGCTTCAAAAAAACAGGCCAGCTGTCTTGATAGGGGCTAATGCAGCTGGTGACTTGAAGTAAATGCTCATTTACCATTCTGAAAATCCTAGGGCCATTAAGGATTACACTAAATTGACCTGTCTGTGCTCTATAAGTAGAACAACAAGGCCTGGATGACAGCATATCTGTGTACAGCATGGATTACTGAATATTTTAAGCCCACTGTTGAGACCTACTGCTCAGAAATACAGATTCCTTTCAATGTATCACTGCTCATTGGCAGTGCACGTGGTCACTCAAGAGTGCTGATGGAGATGTACAGTGAGATTGATTTTTTTTTTTCATGCCTGCTAATACAGCATCCATTCTGCAGCCCATGGATCAAGGAGTAATTTTGACTTTCAAGTTTTATTATTTAAGAAGTATATTTTGTAAGGCTAGAGCTGCCATAGATAGTGATTCCTCAAATCGGTGTAGGCAAGGTAAATTGAAAACATTCTGGAAAGGATTCACCATTCTGGATTCCATTAAAGACATTTGTGACTCATGGGAAGAAGTCAGGATACCGACATAAACAAGAGTTTGGAAGAAGTTGATTCCAGCCCTCATGGATGACTTTGAGAGGTTCAAGACTTCAGTGGAGGAAGACACTGCAGGTATGGTGTAACCAGCAAGAGAACTAGAATTGGAAGTAGAATCTGAAGATGTGACTGAATCACTGCGATCTCATGATCAAACCTGAAGGATGAGGAGTTGCTTCTTATGGATGAGCAAGGAAAATGGTTTCTTTATATGGACTCTACTCCTGGTAAAGATACTGTGAAGATTGTTAAAATGACAATAAAGGATTAAAAATATTATGCAAACATAGCTGATAAAGCAGGGACAGGCTTTGAGGGGATTAAGTCCAATTTTGAAAGAAATTCTACTTTGGGTAAAATGCTGTTAAACAGCACTGCCTTCTATAGAGAAGTTGTTCATGAAAGGAAGAGTCAATCAATGCAGGAAACTTCATTGTTGTCGTATTTTAAGAACTTGTCACAGCCACCCCAGCTTTTAGCTACCACCACCCTTAATCAGTCAGAGACATCAACATTGATGGAAAAGCCTCACTAACAAAAAATTATGACTAACTAAAGGCTCAGATGATGGTTAGTGTTTTTTAGCAATAAAGTATTTTCAAGTAGGTATGTACATTGTTTTTTTAAGACATAATGATACTGCATCCTTAATAGTCTACAGTGTAAACATAACTTTAATATGCACTGAGAAACCAAAAATTTATGTGACTCTCTTTACTGAAATATTTGCTTTATTTTTGGTGGTCTGGAACGAACCCACAATATCTCTGAGGTACAGTTGTATTCCTTTGTTTGTTTGTTTGTTTGTTTGTTTTCTTCCAGTCTTATTGAGATATAACTGACATACAGGACTGTATAAGTTTAAGGTATACCACCTAATGATTCACATACATCATGAAATGATTATCACTAAAAGTTTAGTGAGCATCCATCATCTCATATAGATACAAAATTAAATAAATTAATAAAATACTTCTCTATGATGAGAACTCTTAGGATTTATTTTCTTAACAGCTTTCATATATAACATAGAGCATTGTTAATTATATTTATCATGTTATACATTACATTTCTGGTACTTACTCATCTTAAACTGGAAGCTTGTACTTTTTGATTGGCTTCATCCTATATTTCTTATGTGCTCATTCCTCATCTTCTGACTTCACATGGAAGCACAGGCAGAAGAAAACTGAAAGTGGAGATTTCTTCTATGTGAGAGCTAAGTTTTTTTTCTTGACATGAAAAACTAGAAATACCTAAAAAACACAAAGTGCCTTATATTATAATGTCTACTTTTTTTCTTTCTTTTTCTAAAATATGAAGTAGTTTCCTTTGCTAGGATGTAATACAATAGCCTTATGTCAGATTTTCTTGTTCACAATCTGCCCAGCCAGTTTACGATAACCACAAATGTGATACAAGATTTAAAATAAGTGCCTCTCACTAGACTTCTTTTACACGCTCAGACCCAGTGGAGATATCTGAATCTCATTTCTCAAAAATGGGACTTGAAACATACAGTTTTAGTTAGTTCTGTATTCATTTGAAATCACCATTTCCCCCATCAATGTATTGCTTATTTTCTCTGTATTATTTGAATCTCCACACTAGATTATAAACTAATTTGTGACTGTTTGCTTTATTCTTTAGGTATCCTAGATGCCCTATAAATAACTTCTAAATACTCCCAAATGTAACTCAATTATAGAATTATTTCTCATTTAAGATTATTCACATTCCTAGTTAGGTTTCATTCACAGGCTATTTTTTATGTGTATTTAAGGGAGTATGGTGCACTACATAGACTTCTGAGCATTGTATTAGATCTACAAAAAACAATGTATTGATGTACATAATACACTAGCGTTTACCCAATGTCCCTTCTGTCCTGAATAAACAGTTACCCTGATTTAAAAAAGAAGACTTGAAAAAGTAGAGGAGTGAGGTTAAGTATCATAATGAGATTCCATGCATACAAGCTGACAAAGTTTTAAAGACTGAATATTAGGTATACCAAAAAGAATTCTATGGTGCATGGGTTCATCAAGTTCTTAACATGACATAATGAATGTTACATTTCTGTGACCAGAATGTTTCTGAGACTACACCTAATAATACTCAAGAAAAGGTCAATTGACACTTCATCAGATCAACTGATCAATCCAGTTGCTTCTGCAAGTGAATTATGATTATAAGATTTATAAAATTGGACGAAAAGTCCAAGAAGGCATTGAGAAATAATAATTGTAATATTTAAAAAGAATATTTAAACTGCATATTTATATCCCACACTATATATATAATTATATATATAATATATAATAATATATATATAATATATATATAAATATATTTTATATATATGTAAAATACACACACATGCTAGTGGTCCACTTGGATAACATAATATGTATAAATCCAGTTCCATGACTTACTACATGTCTGACTTTGGAGAAGTTATTTTATTCTCAGCCTGCTTCAGCTTCCTCATCACTTGGATAACATAATATGTATAAATCCAGTTCCATGACTTACTACATGTCTGACTTTGGAGAAGTTATTTTATTCTCAGCCTGCTTCAGCTTCCTCATCTCTAAAATGGATATGATGTTTAAAGCTATCCTACAGGGTAAAGATTAATTCATTAATATATGAAAAGTTCTTGGAGTAGTGCCTGGAACATTCCAAGTGCTCAACAAATGTTAGTTATGAAGATGATGATTTTTATGATGATGGTGAAGATACACGGACACATCAAAACATGGAATAAACATTCTTTTGTGCCTTTCAACTGTATAACCCCATAACTTTCTGTTGTACATTTTCCTCTACAATCAGAACTTCTAGTCTCTGTTGGATTCTCCTAATATTCACTAGTCCTAATCTCATCCCATTTCACACATCTCTCTGGATATACCACTATTTTTGTAGCAAACATAAATTTTATCTCTACTAGAGTCTTATCTCTACTTAAAATTCAAATCATAGAAATTAGGGTCTATACTCTGGTTATAAATGTGAATCATATTATACATCTAATAGATGCTTAATAATGAACAATGAAGAAATAGGGAATGACCCCAATATTTGTCTGTGACTGCTTAGTCATTCTAGGTCATCTCAGGGGATGATATAAGATGCAAACAAATGTGTTTTATATATTTTAAATACCATGACTTTGCAAAAGCACACATAGCATAACCTGTCAGAATTTCGTGTATCTTGAAAAATCAGGTCAACTGATACTTATTTTAAAATACCACAAAATATAAGCCCTCAGTGTACAGAATTTCAGAAATGTTCATTTTGATTGGGCACAGGGAAAAAAGGGCCTAACTTAGAAACAAAATCTGCAGTTGAGGTTAATCGTGACTTGTGAGGAGCTGTTTCATAAGTAAATGCCTGTTTTGTACTATTTTATCTATTCTGGATGTGGAAGGCTTTAAGTCAGGTCAAAAAAAATAAAGAGAAAGAAAGTTATTTCTTTAAAGAAAAAAATCTAGGCCACATTTGGCTTTAAAAGCTTCTTTGCTCATTTATTTGGCTGTTGGCCTAAATTTAAAAAGTCAAATTTCAAATAAAATAGTTTTTCTTTGTATCAATTTTGGAGCTACAAATGAGGACACAAAATAATACTTGTCATTTATGTTTTCAATTCTCTATTATATCTCTAGTGTTTATTGGACGCAATCAAAGCTTAGAACCTTGTGTCCAACTATATATAGTTCAACATTTTTGGTCTAAAAACACTGAATTTATAATTAACTCATTTATTTAATAACCATTTATTGATTCTGTATTAAAGCCTTACTTTACATGAACTTGAGAATGGGGCTAAAATCTGTTTCCTCTTAATGAATTCTTCAGTACCTTAGCTTGGTAGAAAGGGATCCCCTATATATAAATATACATGCTGAGTGAGTCAGTTAATTATTAAATATTTTATATAATGTCTTCCTTGTCAGTAGGAAAGAACTGAAGACCTTACACATTAGGTACTTTGCCAAAGGTAACTTAAATGAAATGAAATGATAAATATTATTGAAAAGTGAAGAGTTACTCAGGATTTAGGCATATGTGAATTTAAAGTCTCAAATTTGGTCGTCAGGCTCCACCTCTGGATTTATGAGACAGCTTCTTGCTACAAGGTAGAAAGAGGGCTGTCACATACACAAACACATACGCACATACACAGACACACACCTTTCTTTCCAAGCATACATAACCGACAGCATTTGTGCCTGATGTATATATGGTTTGGTATCTAAGAAACGAGGTGCTTGGCTTCACATTCCAGCTGTGACATTTTCTAGCTGTAAGATTCTGAGCTAGTTTTTAAAATTTGTCTGAGGCTTTGTTTAAGCGTCTATAAAAATGAGAGTAATAATGAAGTCTACCTCAGAGAAGAGTTTGAAGGGTGCAATGAAATTACCTAACTTGAAAGGCTGATATCATGCCTGGCAATAGTAGCTATTCAGTAAATGATAGTTGTTATTAATGTCATTATTACTATGATTACTCCACATGTAGTAAAAAATGCCCTCACCAGCGCCCAAAGGTGGATAGCTCTAAATCCCATCCTTGCTGAATCCCACGTTGGTATCATGGGACCAGTGTACTCTGAATCTAGAAGTCTCAGTATGCTTTCCTCATCAGGTAAGGATGCTGTTTGTCATGGTCCAGAAGACTTTGTCTAAATAATAAACTTAACCACTTGTAACACCTCCAGTATATGACCATGGGGAAGCAGCAACAGCAACAACAAAAATCAGCAAAATAGACAGGCAGGGTGATTAGAATATCAAATCCATTTGAAGGTCAACAGAAGACATACAGAATGCAAAATCCAGTGTTTACCTAGCATATGACATGGTTGTCTGGAGTGAGAGATCAGCGATTCTGTGTCTTGGCCATAGCATGGATTCTTGGTTTCTGTGTATCTCTGTTTCTGTTCTCTGAAAGGATCTGTTTTGCTCAATTTTATCTGTGATCATGTCTAAAAGAAGTGAAGGGGGGCTTGTAACCCTTTAGCAGAACTCTTCTTACACTTGTCTGTTTGAGACCTGGGGATTGCATCAGGGGTGAGCTCTACTAGTCCCCTGCTTCCAGGTTGAAGTATTTCTGGAGCTGTAACTCCCTTAAAACTCAGTGCCCTCATTTTGATTATTGGAAACTCCAGGAACTACAAATACAAATCTCAAATCTTGGTAACAGTCCTTGTTCTAAAATCTACTTTGTCCGATAGTGATATAGCTACTTTATCCTTTTTTTCTTAGATAAATATTTGTACGTTACATCTTTTTTCATCTCGTAATTTTTAGCCTAACTGCAAGTTTATATTTAATATGAATTTATTATAGACAGCATATAGTTGGATCTTAATTTTTTAATAAAACTTTTCAGTCTCTGCTTTTGAATTTAAGTGTTTGCACAATTTAATCTAAGGAATGGTTTAGTGGGGTTTAATTCTGTATCTCACTAAATGTTATTTTCCCATCTATTCTTTACTGCTTTTCTGCTTCTTTCCTACTCTCATTTGGACTAGTTTTTTTTTAGGATTCTGTTTATTGCAACTATTGATTATTAGCTGCAACTTCTTTTATCTGTTTTTGGTGGTTGCTTCAGGGTCTACAATGTACATCATAAACTTACACAATCTACTTTCCAATAATACTATGCCACTTCAATTTAGTGTAAGGACTGTACAACACTGTAGTTCCATTTCCCTTTCCCATCTTTTGTGCTATTTTTCTTATGTATTTTGTTTACCCTATACTTCCAAAAGACACTTTATTTTATCCTGTCAATTACCTTTGAAAAGAAATTTTTAAATGACGAAAGATATATTTAAAACATATTTATTATTTCCAGTATTACTCATTGCATTTAGATGCAAATTTCTCTCTGGTATTATTTTCCTTCGGCAAAAATCCTGTCTTTAAAACTTTTTTTGTAGTGCAGACTTACTGGTGATAAACTCCATTAGTGTTTGATTATCTGAAAAAAATTTCTTATTTATTAAAAATATTTATTTATAAATGGCATAAAATAAACTGTACATGCTTAAGAATATAGTTTGATAGGTATTGATGTGTATGTAGTCTAGATAGTGAACTTTTCCGTAACCCCAAATTTTCTCAAATTCCTTTCTACTTCCTCTTACCACACATTCTGATTACCAGCAACAATGAATCTACTTTCAGTTGCAATAGATGAGTTTTCATTTCTATAATTTCATAGAAATGGGATATTCTATCTGTCATCTTCAGCGCAGCAAAATTATTGAAAGTGATCCATTTTGTTGCATACAACAACAGTTTGTTTCTTTTAATTGCTGAGTATTTCATTCCATCAGAGTGGAAGGATTCAGTGGTAGTCGGTGTGTGTTTAACTTTTAAGAAACTGTCAGAAAATTTACCACTTTATCAGAAGGATATGAGAATCCCAGTTGGTACACGTGCTTTGCAGCACTTAGTGTGGCCAGTCTTTGTAGTTTTAGACCTAATAGGTTTGTAGGGCTACCTCATAGTGATTTTATAGCTATTAATGGGGAGCATCTTTTAGTGTTTTTATTTGCCATCTGTGTATTTATTTGATTAAATGTTTATTTAATTTTTTGCCCATTTGTAATTGACTTGTATGCCTTCTTTTCATTGAGTTTCAAATTCTGTATATGTATGTATGTATGTGTATATGTATTTTTTTTGAATATATGGCCTTTATAAGATATGTGATTAGAATATATTTTCTCCAGTCTGTGCTCTGGTTTTTCATTCTCTTAACAATGTCATTTAAAGAGTACAAGTTCTTAATTCAGATAAGCTTCAGTGTATTGATTTTATCTCAGGAATTATGCTTTTGGTGGTGTAGCTAAGAAATCTGTGCCTAACCAAAGTTCACAAAATCTTTTTTCTATGTTTTATTTTAGCAGTTTTGTAATTTTTGGTTTTACATTTAAGCATAAGAGCCATTTGATTTAATTTTTATAAATGTGAAATGTAGATATAATTTAATTTATTTTTTCATGTAAATTTCAAACAAAAAAACTCAATCCAGACACTATTAATTGAAAAGACAATTATTTTTTCACTTATCTGCCTTTGCATCTTTGTTGAAAATTAAATAACTATATATGTGTAGATCTATTTCCGTACCCCCTATTATTACCATTTATGTACCTACTTTATACCTATACCACGTTGTCATAATTACTGTAGCTAGAATGCAGGTAGTACAAGTTCTCCAACTTTCTTATTGTTTTGGAAATTGGGTATTCTAGGTCCTTTGAATTTCCACCTATATTTTAGAAGTAACTTGTTAATCTCTACCAAGAAGCCTGCTGAGACTTTGATATGAATTGCATTGGATTTGGAGATAACTGACCCCTTAAAATTAAAGAGTCTCCTGGTCTATAAATACGGTATATTTATTTATTTGGATCTTTAAAAATATTTTCCAGATATTTCATAACTCAGTGTATAGAGCTGCACATTTTTGTTAGATTTTTTTCCCTAAACATTCTATATGTTTGATGCTAATGTTGAGTATTCCTTTTTATTTTCAATTTCTGATTGATTATTGGTAGTAAATACATAGGTTATTGAAATATTATATAATTTGTATAATGATCTTATATTTTACTGCTGTTCTAGTCTCACTTATTAGTTGTAATAGCTTTTTGTAGATACCAGAAGATTTAAGACATAGATGATCTTGTCATGCTCTTGTTACCTGAGAGTAAAGATAACTTCTTTTATAGATTTATGTCTTTTCTTCTTTTCTAATATGTTTGATGCTATATATTTTACTTGATGTTTTATTGAAGTGTAGTCAGTTTACACTGTTTAATTAATTTCTGATGTACAGCATAGTGATTCAATTATATAAGTGTGTACATACATATATGTATTACCTTTTCATATTCGTTTTTATTATAGACTATTACAAGGTATTGAGTATAGTTCCCAGTGCTATACAGTAGGACATTACTGTTTATCTATCTTATGTATAGTAGTTAGTATCTGCAAATACCAAACTCACAGTTTATCCCTCCGCCACCACCCGCTTTCACCCCAGGTAACCATAAGTTTGTCTTCTATGTCTGTGAGTCTGTTTCTGTTTTGTAAATAAGTTTATTTGTGTCCTTTTTTCAGATTCTACGTATGATATCATATGGTATTTTTCTTTCTCTTTTTGGCTTACTTCACTTAGAATGACAATCTCCAGTTCCATCCATGTTGCTGCAAATGGCATTATTGTATTCTTTTTATGGCTGAGTAGTATTCCATTGTATAAATGTACCACAACTTCTTTATCCAGTCATCTGTTGATGGACATTTACATTGTTTCCGTGTCTTGGCTATTGTATATTGTGCTGCTATGGACATTGGGGTGCATGTATCTTTTCAAATTAGAGTTCCCTCCAGGTATACACCCAAAAGTGGGGTTGCTGGATCATATGGTAAGTCTATTTTTTGTTTTTTGAGGAATCTGCAAACTGTTTTCCATAATGGCTACACCAAACTGCATTCCCACCAACAGTGTAGGAGGGTTCCCTTTTCTCTGCATTGTTTCCAGCATTTATTGTTTGTGGACTTTTTAATGATGGTCCTTCTGACTGGTATAAGGTGATACCTCACTGTGGTTTTGATTTGCACTTCTCTGATAATTAGCAATATTGAACATCTTTTCATGTGTCTTTTGGCTATTTGTATGTCTTCATTGGAGAAATGTTTGTTCAGGTCTCCTGCCGACTTTTGGATTGGGTTGTTTATCTTTTTGAAATTGACTTGTTTGAGCCGTTTGTATATTCTGGAAATTAAACCCTTGTCCATCACATTGTTTGCAAATATTTTCTCGCATTCTATAGATTGTCTTTTTGTTGTTTATAGTTTCTTTGCTGTGCAAAAGCTTATAAGCTTAATTAGGTCCCATTTGTTTATTTTTGTTTTCATTTCTATTGCCTTGGTAGACTGCCCTAGGAGAACATTGCTAAGATTTGTGTCAGAGAATGTTTTGCCTATGTTTTCATCTAGGAGATTTATAGTGTCTTGTCTTATGTTTAAATCTTTAAGCCATTTTGAGTTTACTTTTGTGTATGGTGTCGGGGGGTGTTCTAACTTTATTGATTTGCATGTGGCTGTCCAACTTTCCCAACACCATTTGCTGAAGAGACTATCTTTACTCCATTGTATATATTCATATATTTTCATCTCCTCTGTTGAAAATTAATTGACCATAAGTCTGTGGGTTTCTTTCTGGGTTTTCTATTCTGTTCCATTGATACATATGTCTGCTTTTGTGCCAATATAATGCTGTTTTGATTACTGTAGCTCTATAATATTGTCTGAATTCAGCTTCATTTTTTTCCTTCACTTTTTCTTTGGCAATTCTGAGTCTTTTGTGATTCCATATAAATTTTAAGCTTATTTGTTCTAGTTCTATGAAAAATGCCTTGGGTAATTTGATAGAGATCACATTAGATCTGTAGATTGCTTTGGCTAGTATGGCCATTTTAACAATATTGATTCTTCTAATCCAAAACCATGGGGTTATCTTTCCATTTTTAAAAATCATCTTTAATTTCCTCAATCAATTTTTTATAGTTCTCTGCATGAAAGTTTTTCACCTCCTTGTTCAGGTGTATTCCTAAGTTTTTTTTTGTTTGTTTTTGGGGTTTTTTTGTAATGCAATTTTAAATGGATTTTTTTTTTGCTTTTACTTTTTTAAATGATATTTTGTTGTTAGTGTAAAGAAATACAACAGACTTCTGTATATTAATCTTGTATCCTGTTACTTTGCCAAATTCCTTTATCAGCTCTACTAGTTATTGTGTGGACTTTTTAGGGTTTTCTATATATAGTATCATGTCATCTGCATAGAGTAACAATTTTCTTTTCTCTTCCAATTTAGATCCTTTTTTTTGTTTGTTTTTCTTGTCTGATTGGTATGGCTAGGACTTCCAACACTATGTTGAATGGAAGTGGTGAGAGTGAGCATCCTTGTCTTATTCCAGATTTTAGCAGAAAGGCTTTCAGCTTTTCACTGTTCAGTATTATGTTTGCTGTGCGTTTGTCATAAGTAGCACTTATTATGTTGAGATATGTTCTTTCTATACCCACTTTGGTAATAGATTTTATCATGAATAAGTGTTGAATTTTATGACATGCTTTTTCTGCATCTATTGAGATGATCATGATATGTTTGTCCTTTCTTTTGTTGACGTGTTGTATCACATTAATTGATTTATTTATGTTGAACTACGTTTGTGTTCCTGGAATGAATCCAAGTTGATCATGGTGTATAAATTTTTTTTATGTTTTGTTTGATTTGGTTTCTGTTTTACCTTAAACACTACATTATCTGTACCCCTCAAATTTGATAAGTTGTGTTTTTATTTCATTCAATTAAAGTCACTTTTTTTAAATTCTGAAGTTTTTTTTAACACATGATTATTTTGAAGTATGTTATTTCACTTACAAGCATGTGGGAAATATTTCACAAATCTTTCAATTATTAATTTCAAAGTTAATTGTAGTTTGGTTGGAGAATGTAACTTTTATTATTTTTACTTTTTAAAATTTATTGACTTTTGCTTTATTTTATATGTTGGGATATATCCATTAATTTTATGTGTGTTTTTCACATGGCATAAAGTTTTCTGTCTTAACCATTTTTAACTGTGTTGTTCAATAGTGTTAACTTTTTCACACTACTATGCAATCAGTCCTCAGAACATTTTCATCTTATAGAAGTGAAACTCTGTATTCACTAGGCAGCAATACCCTGTCTCCTACCAAACCTTAGCAACCAGCATTCTGTTTTTGTTTCTATGAATTTTATTATTCTATGTACCTCATATAAGTGGAACCATACAGTATTTGTCCTTTTATGACTGGCTTATTTTCCTTAGTATAATGTCCATAATTTGCTTCCTTTTTAAGACTGAGTAACACTCCATTGTATGTGTATACCACATTTTGTTTATCCATTCAGCCATGGATGGACATTTGGATTCTGTCTACTTTTTGGCTATTATGAATAATGCTGCTTTGAATGTGGGTGTACAGATATGTCTTCTAGGCCTGATTTCAGGGTTTTCTTTTCTTTTTTTATTTTGGTTATATATACCCAAAGGTGGAATTGTTGATTCATATGGTAATTCTCTATTTAATTATTTGAGGAACTGTCAGACTCTTTTCCATAATAACTGTACCATTTTACATATTCACAACATTAGTGTGCAAGGGTTCAATTTTTCCCCACTTTCACCAATATATGTTAATTTCTATTTTGTTTTGTTTTTGATAGTAGTCATCCTAATGTGTGTGAGGTGATCTCATTGTAGTTTTGATTTATATTTCTTATGATTAAGAATTATTTACATATTCTGGATATTAATCCCTCATCAGATGTATGAGTTATAATTTGTTTTCCCCATTTGTTTGTGGCATTTTCACTCTGTTGATTGTGTCCTTTGATGCACAAGAGTTTTTAATTTTGGTGGTACAGTTAATCTATTTTTACTTTCATTGCCTATACTTCAGTATCATAATCACATAATCACTGCCACATTCAGTGTCATTAAACTTTTTCCTTATTTTTTTTCTAAGTTTTGTAAGTTTACCTTTTACATTTAGGTCTTTGATCCATTTTTAATTTTTATATGGTATAAGAGAAGGATCTGACTTAATTCTTTCGCATGTAGATAGCCAGCTTTTCCAGCACCATTTGTTGCAAAGCCTGTCCTCTCCCCATTGAACGTTCTTGGCACCGTTGTCAAAAAAAATTTTACCGTATATGTGAAAATATATTTCTATTCTGTGTGTCTGTCTTAATTGACAGTACCGTACAGTTTTAATTATTATACCTTTTCATTTCATTTTCAAATCAGGAAGTATGAGTCATCCAACTATGTTTTTCTTCTTCAAGATTGTTTTGGCAATTCAGGATCCCTTGAGGCTCCATATGGAGCTTAGGTTGGATTTTTTTCTATTTCTTAAAAAAAAAAAAGTTGAGATTTTGAAAGGAATTGTGTTAAATCTGTAGATCATTTTGTGTAGTACTTACATCTTAATATTGTCTTCCAATCCATGAACATGAGATGTCTTTGCATTTATTTAAGTCTTTTTATAATTTTTTCATTAATTTTTTGTAGTTTTTATTTGTACAAGTATTTTCTATATGTGATTAAGTTTAATCCTAAGTATATATTTCTTTGTGATACTATTGTTAATGTTTCTTTTTCAATTTCTCTTTTGGATTGTTTTTTGGAATTTTTTTGTTTTTTCTTTTTTTTTTTTTTTTTGTATTGAAGTATGGTTGGTTTACGATACTATATTAGTTTCAGATGTTTGTTTTTCTGTAAATGTTATTCAGGTCATGTTGGTTAACAGTTTTGTTGTTGTTGTTGTTTTTCTTCTATAGCTACTGATGCTCTGCCCAGTATCTTATCATTGTCGAGAGGAATATTGAAATCTACAAGTATAGTTGATGATTTACAGTGCCATTCATTTTTGTTTCAAATGTACTTAGAAGTTCTTATTAGGCACACAACTATTTAGCATTACTGTGTCCTCTGAATTAAATGACCCCCTTTTGTCATTATGAAATGACTGCCTAAAGCGAGTGATCTAAATTAAAATGCCAGTTAAATTGAAGAAGTTGATGACATTTCTGAGTATGAAAATGGAATGGAAAAAAAGAAGATAAAACAAAGATGGACTCAACTCTAAATACAATGCCAAGCCCAGACAACAGAATAATTGTGCTGTATTAATCAAGTAAGAACTGTTCTGGCCCCCAAAACATATCTTCCTCTTTTCTCTCTGAATCCTGGAGTTAAAGCCAGAGTTAGCAGTATAAATGAGAGAGTGTAGAACAAGTTTGGGAAAGAAAGAAGCCTTCTGTAGCTCATCTTTCTACTAACGGAGGAGTGTACCCTGCCAAAGACCGCTTTGAGATGTAAAAGCTTTATCATTAAATAAAGCTTTTAAAATTTTAACTATTCATATGGGCTAGCATTATTAATTACGGACCTAACACTACATAAAATGACTGCACATGATTGTAGGAATTTGTATATAAAAGTGTACGTAGAAGTCATAGAACTTCTCTGATTTGCCTGAAAAAATCAGGAATGGGTTTGAATGCACTATGAAAGACAAAAACCATTCCTGACTTTCTTTCACAATCTGGATTTTAATCTAATATTTGCATTTCTTATGTTTTTATACTTTTACCTTTGGCTTTTTCCTGGGCTTCTTCGGACAGACCTATCTCTTATTAGTTGTGAGTTTGTTTAAATTCCACAAAATTACTTCCTTCTCATCTTTGAAGCACCTTTAATTGTCAATGAGATGACAGATTTTAAGTCAAGACAGGAAATGAAACCCAGGGTCTGATTTTTACTGACTTTTCCTGTAAAGCAATCAGCAAGAATATTGATTGAGGAGCTTTACTTTGAAAAGAAGGATATTACCAGGTTACTTATCAGAGTTTTAAAGAGCCCTCAAAAAAAGCCTCCTTTCCACATTTTTGCCTACTTATTCTTCAGTTGACAATAAAAAAATTGAGTTTAGCTATATAAACATCATGCTAATCACATTCATTTATGCAAGCTGCTTAACATTGTGCCTAATTACCATGAAGCACAATAAGGATTAGTCACATTATTAAATATGCTAGATAATTTTGCTGTAAATTGTATTTGATTAAAACCCTAAATCCTGCTTATATGTGTTCAGACATTATAATGTTGCTCAGGAAACACAGCTACTGAAAACTTGGAAAAGAAAGCCCATACTTTCCTTCTTTTCATCATTTTCTATTATCCCGCCATTCTGAAGTTCTCTCAATGGCTCATGTGACCTTTTATTCACAGTAGATGGCCCTAGTATGCTGAGGACATGTGTAGGCAGTAACTCCTTGACAATGCTATTCCTTTGGACTATTCTTATCCACCTCCTTTCTAGGCTGTGGAATTTCTCAGGCCCTGTCTACATTCAGGTAGAGTGCAGGGCCTTCTCATCTTTACTCATGGCTTTATGTTCCATCTATATGCAAAAAGTTATCAATTTTCATTTTCTGTCTGGACTATTTCCCTCCCCTTCTGTTTGCCACTCTGATTATCCACATCTCCATTTTGAACATTCAAAAGCATTTCCGAATTAATGTGTCCAGATGTTCCACATGAAGCCCTCAACTTGCAGTTGTCATTATCTCAGTAAATAATATCCCTTATTTCACTTATTAAATAGGTATTAATTAAATGCCTGCTAAAAAAGAAGCATCGATTTAGGTGCTAGGTAAAAGCTTTAACAAAACAATGGTCTTGCCTTTATGGTGCTTATTCCCCAATATATCCAAAAATATCCAATTTCTCAAGTCAGATAATTAGAAGTCTCTTGAGAATTTGCTTTCACTTTAACCTTATAGAATTAACCTCCATCATAAATATCAAATTTATCTACCCCTTGTTTTCCACTGCTACCATGGTTGTTCATGACCCCACTTCAAAGTTTTCAATGTTTTCTTATTTCACTTACACTAAATTTCTACCAAAATCTGTATGGTCCTGTTAAAGTTAGCCCCTACTCTTTTTTTTTTCTTCCCTTTGTATCTTTTTTCCTTTTCCCTTCTATGGAAACCTAGATAATTTTTAATTGTGTATTTTTTTCTGATTCTTTCTTGCCATCATGATATAAGGATTTTCCGTACTCATTCATGAATAAATGTTAACAAACTTGTGTTCTAGTTAGGATATAGGCTAAACTTCTATGATAAGAACACCCTTGTGTTTAAAAAAACACTCTGTAACAAGAATAACCTGTGCTTAATAAGACAGAATGTTCTCTTACATGAAAAAGACCAGAGATGAACTTTTCATGGCTGTTGAGGCAATTTTATCATCCTCAATATGATACTTTCATGTTCAGGTTCATGTTGGTGCTTCCATTGCCGCCTTTTCAGTGAGAAGAGAGAACTAAGAAGTGGGGAGAATGAAAATTATTTCATTTTTAAACAACACCATCTGGAAGTTGCACAGGCATCCCACTTGCCTAAAATTAGTCACATAGCTACATCTAGCTTCAATAAGATGCTGGAAAATACAGCTTTAGTTGGGTAACCATCTTTTTTTTAAATATTTTTTATTGGTTTACAGTCATTTTACAATGTTGTGTCAAATTGGGTAACCATCTTGTAGCTAAAACATGTTGGAGGAATGGGTTGATATTCCATCATCAGAAGAACAGAGAGACTGAATCCTGGGAATGAATCAGTAGTCTTTACCCTAATTAGGTCTTTTACAAATTTTGCTTTTAAGAAATTGTGCATTACCTCTGTCTCTTCTTCCTACTTTTCCTTTTGTGTTTTAAGCATGAAGTACAGTGTGTTAATCAGACAATGTTCACGACCAAATGAATATTTCAAGAAGGACCTTTCTGAGCTGAATTTTTAATCTTATGAATCATAATTTTTAAAGTATAGCCCATGTTAAATTCTAAAAATTGTAGCTTGTTTATAGAACATAAGAACTGTAGAAAATATTGTTTTTAAATTAGCACAAATTGTGTTTTCTGTAAGGAAATGATTACGCTTCATGCAAATTTAATCTCACTTCTCACTTTACTTCATAGTCATTAAAAATTAGCCATACTGATTTCTAAGTAAAGATGATACAGTGGGAAGCCAAGTTATAGATTCTCAATACACCACATACACAAATAATTCAGATATCAAAAATAAATAAAGAAAGAAATTGCTAGTGATTATTAAACAAGAAAAATACTTCAACCCTATGCCATAAACTTTAAGAAGCAAAAGTTACCAAGGAAAAGAGAAGGAAGATTGTAATACAGAGTAGTGACACTTTTTGTAAAGCTCCCATTTACCAAAAATGGGACTGACATATTAGGAGGATCTTGAAAACGGTCACTGCATTTCCCCACATTCTAATAGAAAGTGATACATGGGTTGAATAAGTATGATGGTAGAGCAAAAACTGCTGCTGTAATCTTACAAGTAAAATGGTGAAGGTGAGTGAATAGAAATGGTTTCATCCTGAATTGGAAGTGTAATCTTTGTCCTGAGTATTTCTTTAAGAGAATAAAACAGTTTTCTTCTAGGTAGAATAAACCCAGAAAGGCTATTTAACAGATTCCCAGAAAAGAGGACATAGTTTAGATTGTTGACACTAGCTGTAGCTGAGTTCTTTCTCTTTCCCTAGGTAGCTTTGGTTTAGAGGACAGAATAGATTCTCAAATTCTGAGTATGGAATGCAGACAAAAACAACTCAAATAACATGGAAAGTGTGAGAAGAAAAAACCAGCTATAGGTGAAAGCCAGTAGATCATTTGTTTCATCAAAACAGACAACACCATATGGCCCAAAAGAGGCAAAGGTATAAGGCAACAACAAATATATTAAAGAAAAGGAAAAGAGTGTCTAACAGTTGTATGGAAGTATCTAGCATAGAATAAAACATAACTCAAGAAATAGAAGACAGTTCCCTAGAGCTAACTTCATACTACAGAATAATTTAATGAGACAGTGAATTTTATAAGAAAGGGATAGCTGAAATGTCATACATTCAAACAACAGAAGGAGATTAAAATGGAAATTGCAGAACTTATGAAACAAAATGAAGGCAAAAATAACATCAATATAGAACTAAAAATAAGAAACTGAAAGGAAGACAATAGACACCACTGACTTCATTTACTGATGGAGGAAAAACCTTGAGTTACTAACTGTAAATCAAAGACAAAAAAAAAAAAAGGTAAAAAGAGATCACCAATTCACAGAAGTTTAATGTAGAAGACAGGCAAAGTCATCCAATGAGAGAATAATTCAAATTGCCAATGGAAGGAACAAAAATGTAATCAGCTACATAATAGGAAAAAAAAGTTTTCTTGAAGAGAAATTATATCTGTAAACTAAAAAGACATAGAAAATTCCAGGAAAATTTGGAAAAGCATGATTGACAGTATTGTTTCTCCTGTCAGTTACTGACTTAATAAAGGAAGATACATAATCAGAAATCTTTATATGATTACCCTTTTTTTACAAAGTATGTACAATCTAGCAGTAGGAAAGAGCTCCCCCCCCCGCAAAGAAACATGTTTACATTGCTAAGTATCTTAGAATTGTATTATCATATCTCACTGCATAAAAACTATAGATTTGGTTAAAATATTTAACTTTATTTCCAAGGATACCTTTTTTGTGCATTGCCTGTATGATTAAAATTAATATAAACTACTTATTATTTTAACTCTAAAACAAGAAAACCAACAAATAAAACATTGAGAAGTTTGAAAAGTTGAGTGGATACTCACTGATTGCGATTTCTTTTCTCTCCTTGCACTTGTGAGAGTACTCAGCTTACATACAGCTTTTGTATCTTGACATCTTTGTAGCTTGACAACTAACTGAAGAAGTAGTCCTGTTACATGGCTGTATTTCTCCCCAGGGAGCTAGCTAATTTTTCCATGTTTATTATTGTACTTTAATTTTAAAATCCTGTTCTTAGTAAGCTAATTTTTAAAATACAAGTTTAATGAACATTTTTTTCCCAAATAACTTGACAACTGCGTGGTGACAGATCATGCAGTCAAAGATCTGGCTCCAAGTCTGTGTGGAACCTGGTGTCTGCTCCATTCTTGGTCCTCTTACAGGTATGCACACCCCCACTTCAAGGAGATATGTGAAAATGGGCAACTGAGCTTTAGCTCAGAAACTCTTGCAGGCTGTTTTTCTTATTCCATATTTGTGTCTTGCAAGAAAGAAAAAATGATAAGCTGGACTGCATTAAAATTAAAAACTTCTGCTATATGAAAGACAGAGGGGATTTAAAAGTCAAGCCAAAAACTAGGAGAAAGTATTTGCAAAAGACACATCTGATAAAGGACTGTTAACTAAAGTATACAAAGAACTCTTTAAACTCAACAATGAGAAAACAACCTGATAAATAATTGGGCCAAAGACCTTAACAGACAGTTCGCCAAAAAAGATGTACAGATGGCAAATGAGCATATAAAAAGATGTTCCACATCATCTATTATCATGGAAATGCAAATCACAGCAACAAGATACTACACACACCTATTAGAAAAACCAAAATGCAGAACACGAATGACACCAAATGGCTAGTGAGATTGTGAAGCAACAGAAAGTCTCATTTGTTGCTGGTGGGAATGCAGACTGTTACAACCACTTGGGAAGACAGTTTGGTGATTTCCTGCAGAACTAAATACACTCTTACCTATATTTACTTAAATGAGTTGAAAACATGTCCACACTAAAACCAACACACAGATGTTTACAATAGCTTTATTTATAATTGCTAAAACTTGGAAGCAACCACGGTCCCTTTCCATAGGTGATTAGTTAAATAAACTGTGGTACATCAAAAAAATGGAGTATTAGCTAGCACTAAAAAGAAATGAGCTAACAAGCCATAAAAAGAAATAGAGGAAACTTACAAACATATTACTTAATGAAAGAAACTAATCTAAAAAGACTATATACTGTGTAATTCCAGCTATACAATATTCCAGAAAAGACAAAAATATGGAGACCATAAAAAGATCAGTGGTAGCCAGGGGTTAAGTTTAGGGGGAAGGAAGGTACATAGGTGAAGCACAGAGGATTTTAGGATAGCAGAACTATACTGTATGATACTACAATGGTGGATACCTGTCATAATGCATTTTCCAAAATCCACTGAATATAAAACACCAAGAATAAATCCTAAACTGTGGACTTTGGGTAATAATGATACATCAGTTGAAGTTCATCAGTTGTAACTATTTATTACTCTGGTAAGGCATGCTGGAATGGGAGAGACTTTGCATATACAGAGGCAAGGAGTATATAGAAATTCTCTGTTATCTTCCTCTCAATTTTACTGTGAACCTAAAACTGCTCTAAAAAGAGTCTGTTGGATTTTTGGAAACTGACAAACTGATTCTAAAGTAAATATATAAATGAAAAGAAACTAGAATAACCAAAACTACTGAGATGGAAAACTAATATGACCTGATTTCAAATTTGTTTTAAACTACCTTAACCAAGACAGTGTTATTGGTATAAAGTAGACAAATTGAATAAAGGGACAGAATAGAGAGCACATAAATAGCCCTAATCACATATGGATGACTAATTTTCAACAAAGGTGCAAAAGCAATCAACTGATAAAAAGTCTTTTCAACACATGAGCAGAGTAATTGGATATTCCTATGTTTAAAAATGAACTTCAATTCAAACCTTGCACCATATAAAATAATTGACTGAGAATAGATCACAGACCTAAATGCAATACTGAAAATTCCGCAACTTATAGGGAAAAAAATTGGAGAAAATATGTGTCATTTTGGCTTAGGAAAAGAATATGCAAAATACAACATCAAAAGCATGATCTGTAGAAGAGTAAACTGATAAAAGAGTAAACTAATCAATAATTTAAACCTCCTGTTTTCAATAGACACTGTTAAGACATTGGATAGACAAATTACATACTGTAAGAAAGTTTAGTAAATTATTTTCAGTTCCCAAGCACATGGCATCATCACCATCATCATCATCATTACCATCATCTAAAATCTATTATTTATTTTATTACCATATGCCTGGTACTGTGCTAAATGTTTGACACGTGTTATTTCATTAAATCCTTTGACCCATCCAGTAAGGAAGATATAATTTTCCTTATTTCACACATGAGTAAAGAGATTTGAAGATTAGGTAAATTGCTTTTGGTCAGAGAGCTAAAACATCTGAATATAAATGTGTATCTAGTCTTCCCTTCCCCTACCACTTGACAAAATGAAGCCTTACAGTCATTGACTGATGTAATAATTCTTGAATAAATGAATTGAACACAATGAGAAGTGAAGGTTGGCACTGGCCACTCAACAAGTCAGCAAAAACAGCTTAGTCAGTGACTGAACTGCAGCGCACTGACTATTCCAGAGTGTATTGTTTTATGAGTGTCAGTCTTAAGAATCTATCTCATTTCTTGTTTGCCCCTTCCACTCCCCGACTGCCAGTACAATCTCTCTTCTTCCTTTCCCCACTTTTCCTTCTACAAAATGGTGCAGACTTGCCATTTAGGAAGGATTTTAATGCCATAAACATCACTTACTTATCAGTACATCAGTATATTACACTGCTTACCAAGTTCTCAATAGATTTTAAACATACATATGCAAAAATACTGAAAAATAGAAGATACTAACTTTTATGGGTTTTGTCCTTCCACCCCTATTTGAAAATAAATATTCCTTCAAATGCGTACCTTTTTCCAAAGAAAAAAAATAGAGGAATTTGTAAAAGTGGATCCATTTAGACTAAATTCTTCCCAGAGAGTTTATGAAGCTGCCATTAAGATAAATATAATTACAATTTCTTAGTGACTATTGTTATGGATAAAATTACTTAGAAAATACGACTATGCCCAGATGGGTTGTATTTACTTCTCACTCTCCTCAACAGTTCCCGCCTCTTTGAATGTGTTAACATAATTTGAGTTTCACTTTACTAATAGAATCAAATCTGAAGACATAAGAAATAATGGCTTCTAATTGAGCCACAAGACCTTCCTGAATTAGCCCATCTTGTAAATATCATCCACTTCGGTTTCGCATTTAGGCTCTTAGCAGTGTTAAATCACGTCTGTGGCAATGTAAATTGTATTACTTTTCTGTATTCTGTAAAATATTGGCTGACTTTTCCAAGTGAAACTTTCTTCTCTTTTTATTTAGCAGAATCCAAGTAATTAAAATGCATTTTCGCCTCATTTTTATTTAATGTTTTTCAGGATGTTTTTATCTGACTGAAAAATAATGCTTTCAGTTTTCTTACAGATCAAAATATCCTGGTAGGATCTTTCATATTTGTGGAATAGGTTTTACATCGCCAGCCTTATAGGTTCTCTCTGGACCCTAGACTAATTCACAAAGTAGAAGAGTGAATTATGTATCCTCTTTTTGGAATGCATGGGGGAAACGGGGCTTGAATACCCACCTGATCTTCAGATATTCCTCTTCTTAAACTTAGGCATGCTAGACATCTGTGCCAGGAAAATAGTAACAGTGTGATTACTAAAAGCACTTCCGATAGGAGAAATATTGTACTTCCTGAAGGGACTGCATACTACTCAAACATCAAGTGGCTAATTTGTTTGTTACATACAAGAATCAACCTAATTAAAAAATAAAAAATAAATAAAATACAGCCTTAGTAGATATAAAGTCAAAACATACGAACAATTTGACATGAAGAATACATTTATATATAAACATAAGGAATCTTACTCAACCTCACCAGTAATCCAATTAAAACTAGATCAATCAGGTTAATTCCCCATCTGCAAAATTAACTGGCTTTGTTCAGAATTCTTAATACTGGTAAGAAAGTGGTGACACTATTTTGTTACTGTTGGTGCATACAGCCCTTCATTTACTTAAGAAATTTGTTATTTATTATGTGCTCAACCTTGATGATACAAGAATAAGGTTCTGCTGTCATAGAAAATGTGGTTTATTGGGGGAAAATGTTAAACAAATAAATAAAAGTTAAAATTTCCTTCTATCTTAAAGTGTACCTTTTTAAAGTCTGTAATTTGGTAAAATATTTCTGCAATTGGATTGTGTCTTACAATCACATATTGAATATATATACAACTCTTAAGTCAAGTTTCCTCCCCTCTGCAGATACTAATCTTAACTAATTAATTAATTG
Organism: Vicugna pacos; assembly: GCF_048564905.1. NCBI lineage: Eukaryota > Metazoa > Chordata > Mammalia > Artiodactyla > Camelidae > Vicugna > Vicugna pacos. Next base: position 65,966,527 of record NC_132995.1, on the reverse strand, counting down.
AGGAATGACCATGGTTTTTCCAAAAATAATTAAAATAATAATTAAAATTATGTGGAGAAACACATACTCACAACCTTAGCATTCATCACTTATAGGGCTTCTCATGTCACAGATTTCTGAGCCCCTCCCATGGTGTCAGTGCTTACGTTTTTGTGGGTTGGGATGGGTTATGTCTCATCTTAGTAAGTCCCAGATCAGGCACTCTACTTTGACAATCAATAGAATAAGTAAAAGAGAAGAAACAATTCCAGACTTTATGAAATGTATAATCCAGTTAGGGTTGTATTACTTTTCTTATATTGCTGTAACAAATTACAGCAAATTTAGTGGTTTAAAACAACACAGATTTATTAGCTTAAGGTTCTTCTGGTCAGAAGTCGAAAATGGATTGACAGGGCTGTGTTCCTTCTGGAGACTTGAGGTGAGAATTTCTTATTTTTTCCAGTTTCTAGAGACTTCCTGCATTCTTTGTGTCATAACCCCCATCTTCAAGACACAGCATTTTCAAATCTCTCTCTCTCTTTCTCTGTCTCTCCTCCGCATTTGTCAAGACTTCTGCTTTGATTCCGACCCTCCTGTCTTTTTGTAATAACCACCCTATGATTACGTCAGACCTACTCCAGGGTAATCCTCCCATCTTTTTTATCTTTTGCTCTGTAAGATAACATATTCAGAGATTCTGGGGATTAAAATGTGAATATGATATATTTCTGAACCGTAGAAAAGCATACTTGTAGGTATGGTGGTAAGTTGAAAGCATTGAACCAAAAGATGTATCTTGCTGTGTAGTTCTGGCTTTCAGTGAACCAACCAACAAACCAACTGCACAACCTTGACTAAGTTAATAGATCTCTTTGAACATTTATTTCATTGTAAATGGAGTGATTGATCTAGTTATTTCTAAAATAACTAACAATTCTTAATGTTATTCTACAACTAGAAGATCGCTCTGATGTTTTTATGACAGTCAAAGGTAGAAATAGGTTCTGATTTTAAAAATGCAAATAGTCCAAATTTTAGGATTTCTGTCTTTATATTTCAGTACATATATCTATTCTTTTATAATATCATTTCTTTTTGTACAATTATGCTATGTTTGCCTGAAAAAATGATACTTTTCTTGTAGCAGAAGCCCATGGGAGGAAATGCATTTTAGATGGCATCTAACATATAATCAAGCATATAGAGATTGCAAGGATCATAAAGAAAATATTAAATTAAATTGATAAGTTGCATTCTTTATACAGATCTTCAGAGTGTTGTGCCAGTAAAGAGAGACATGATTTTTCCAGTCTTCAAGCAGAGACACACACCATGAAGAGGGCTTGCTGGAGCAATGCAGAGAACTGAATGGGAAGGTAAATTGGTAAGGGGTTGAATAAGGAAACTGTGAGATTTTGTAAATTTTTTCTTAGTGGATCTCTAATCAGAATTCAAATGGGAAGAGGATTCCATCAAAGAATCTAATTTAGTCTTGGTAATGCCATTCACGGAGACATGGTGACACTTTTCATGTAGTGCAGTTTGTTTTACTAAATTCGTAAGGGAATGAAATGTTCCAACAACATCCAAAACTGTGAGTTTAAACATGTGACTTTGTTAATGCAAAATACAAGGTTTTAGTCTTTCTACTCAAATCTGTGTAAATGTAATATTTGCTGTAGCAACACATTGCTGTTTTCAGTATATTTTAACATTTATTAAATACCACTAGAGGGCAGGGTTATTTCTCAGTTTTGCTTAAATTGATCCCTTTAATTATGAGATTAACAAAATAGCACCATACTTACATTTTTAAAAAACTTTTATTGAAAGACAATTTCTATATGATGGCACTCGCAAATTAATTTCATTCTACACGTGTAAGTGGCTTTTATTTTAAATCTCAAATTCTATCCTACTCCAAAAATTATTTTACACATTAAAAAAAAAACTTTAATAGTTCAAAGACAGGTACTGCTTTAAGTTTGAACAATCTTTGATTTATTCAGTATAGGTGAGGATGCTTTTTCTTCAGTCAAGAAGAGCATCAAGGGAAATAATAGTTAAATGATAATATATTGTCAAAACATCATTGCAGATTCAATAAGTATTAAACATTTCTTTATTATTGGCCATTTTTAGACACTGAGAATGGACATAGTAAATAAAACATGTTATTTTAGGTATTATTTTCTTTTGAAAACTGGCCTTTATTCCCTTTCCAGAAATGAATGAGTACGTCCTATGTTCTTATGTACTCACCTCCATCTCAGAATGTAAAACATTATGCTAGAATTGCTCTCACAAGACTTGTGAGCTCTTTGTGTTCAGATCCAAGATTTTGTTCATACTCAGCAAGCAAAATAGGACTTGCCAGAGAATAGATAGATACTCAATAGAAATTTGTGTCTGTATTATAATAATGGTAGGGAAAAATCAATGAAAAATTAATTATTTACTATGGTAATATCTGTACTGTATATTATTTTATTTTATTGAATTTCACGTCTATAGAGTATTGATTTTAAAATGATGTATGGAGAAAAGTAAACCAACAGCAGCTTGGTTCTCAGTAAGTTCAATTCAGCAAGCATTTCTTGGGGACCTAATATATTTCTTGTATTATGTCCGGTGCTGGGCATAAAAAGATGGAAAAAAAATAGTGCTTAAAGAACCAGTGCAAATAAAAGCTCATGAAACAGATAACTTTAATCTTCATAACTGAGATAAAGCATTTTGGTCAATTTATAACTGATTCTCAGGCCAGCTAAGGAAAAAGTGTCATGTTCTAATTTTGGATTATGCAACTACACAAGAAATTGGAGAGCAAATGTTTTGACAAACTATTCTGTAACATAACAAGTTCAAGTGACTTCATAAAATAATATCTTGTAATAAAAAGCATATCAGTCTATGGGTGGATAACAAGAGTGCCCTCAGGCAGTGATCCTCTTTAAGAAGTGCTGCTCAGTTGACCTGCCAGCGTTAAGCTTAAAACGTTGTATGAAAATGGCCAGAGGGTCCATCAGATTAAAAATCTCTTCTTGATGATACTGGAAAATGATTCAAGAGATTTCTAGGGTATCTGTATTATGTATATTTATTCATTCAAGTGTTTGGTTATGCTGTGTATTTATATACTGTGTAATATATATTCAGAAATACATATACACACACACACAGACACATTCATACACACACAGATAACAGCAACTGCAAACACTGTTTAGTTTTAATGTTACGAGATTATGTGATTAAAATACTCAAACCCTTCTTTATAAACATCTGATGAAACTGTAAGGCAGACGTGACTAAGATATATGTCATCATCATCGGGGTCTAATTCAGATGTTCCCCTTCTTTATTAACTTGTTTTCTGTCATTTGCTGAAATTTATGTCTGTGATGTTCGGTTTACACATTCTTCTCTAGTATTTGAATATATTTTTGAATCAGAGCTATGTCTGCTTTTATTAACTATAAGTTTATATGTTAAGGTACAGAATCTTCAGGTACTATTTTTTCTTTCAGTTGTTTCTGTTTCTGTTTGGTCTCGTACTGATCTAGAAAACTTCAAGAAAATTGATATGAACATGTATTTGAAGTGGTAGTCCATAAATATTGCTGTAAGCAGAAAATGAAGTGAAAATTACTTGGGTGAAGTAGATTGGGGGAGAAACAGAAGACTGGCTTAAGGTTGGAGAACCTTCTTATTAAAGGAACAGGTCAAGTATACTGGGAATAACAACAGAAAACGAGCTGTAATTGTAAACTGTCACAATAAAGAAAGAGATTTTAAGACGTCAGTGTTAATCAGCTGCCTGATTAAAGGAAGAAGGAAAACAGTTTTCTCTCTGTTGCCAGGACATTTCATGGAGTTAGAGGTACTTTCTGAGGGTGACTTAAGTCTGTCACTCTCAGTTTTAAAGACTGTAGTTTATCCTGACTTCCCATCTTACCACGTCCTTTACAAGTAGCAGGAGTTAAAACTGTCCCTTGATGTCCTCAGACATTTGTGAGCTATATATGTAATATAAATGAAATTAATTGTATTATGAACATATAACTATATGTATAATTATTTATGTGTATGTATGTCTGTGAAAAAAACTTGGTGGGACACCACTCGATTTCTTTTTTTCTTTCCTGTTTTCCTGTTGCACGTGGGAGCGATCTACTTGCCTAGATTAAGCAGCTCTTATTATTTGTGAATACCTCAGTGATTGCTCTTGTCCTTGAGCGCATTTGCTAGCACATGAGGATAAATATTTAGAGCAATACATAGGGATTTAGCCTTGTGATTCCCATTATTGTGAAGAAATGTAAATATTTACAGTATGTTTATCCCATGATGTTTGTCCTAGGACTCAGTATAATGAAATGAAACACCTATTTTAAAAAAAGTTATCTGCAGCCTTGAATAAATTTATGACTTAACATGATGTGGAAGACATTTTGGCTTCCTACTATCTTAGAATGCACTAAAACATAATCAGTCTAAATACAGCCTACACTCTCGGAAGATAGACAAAATTGAAGCAATGTGTAATCTGTAAATGGTTTAAAGAAATATGATATTTAAAAAAGTAATATGGAAAAAAGAACTGTTAATTATATTTCCCACCTTGTTCCATAAATATAAAGAGCCAGCATGATAAATTTTGCAGACTTTTTAAAAAGCACAGTATGTTACACACTCTGCCAGTATAGAAATATAAGTAAATTAACCTTAAATGATATGTTCTGAAGATGTATCATGTCAGCAGGAGATAGGAGTAAATTATTGTAGTATGGCCGGTTTTTAGGATAAGGAAATCATGCCATTTTTTGCGTTCTCTCTTTTTTAACACACAGTCATAATATGAAGGGTTTAAAAGCTCTGGTTTTTAAATCTAGGAAAACAGCAGCTCTTCAGAGTCTAGCTCATACCTTGACATTATTCTCCTTGCTGTGAACCTGGCTGCTCTTGAAAATACCTCTGCTTCTGCAACTTAGCTGTGTTTATATCCATCCCCTTGGATTAAAAATACTCCCAAAGTAGGAAAGCTGCTTGAAAGAGTGTGTTCTGCAGGTGGATTCCTACCTTGCCTGGTCTGCTTCAAGGAGCAAGATGGGAGTCCTTTCCTACCAGTTTCATCCTCTGCTCACTGGTGGGGACACCTGTACATCTGCTCATCATATGACCATCACTGCTCTTGCCTTCATCACACTGTATTTCCCTTATTAATATAGCTACTTTCCTCGCTAGACAGCAGACTCCTCAAGATAGGGAATGTGTCTTAAATCTATGTGTTCCCAATAACTAACACTATTTTTGACACAAAATTCTACTCATTAATCTTTGACTATTTATATCATTTCCACTAAGGTTTATCTGTATTCAAAACCCTATCCTGAATTGTGTTAGAAGATATGGCTTAGTTAAGAACCTGCATTTTTATGAAAATTAACATTCCATTGAATAAATCTAACTCCCTCTTATTTGACACAGGGGACTGTCTAAATAAAATTCCAAATCATTCTATACTGTTGTAATTCAGGTTTTACATAGTCAATTATCACATAAAACAGATTTGCACAATTGACTCTCATGGGATTTCAGTTTTCAAAGTGTATTTAACCAAGCATTCTTTAGTTTGTCAGTGAAGTGATCTGTGGCGTAAAATGTGTGTGTGTGTGTGTGTGTGTGTGTGTGTGTGTGTGTGTGTTGATATTTGGCCTGTGTGTGTGTTTATATTTGGCCTGGACAGAGTTATAATGTCTATAAATTAATGAATGAACAGCATTATTCCTTTCAAGTAGCAGAGTTAGGACAAAAGATTGGAAATGTTCGTTTACAAAAAGACTGTTTACTAAAGAGGAAAAAGTTAAGATATCTTACGTATATGCATGCACACATGTTATTTTAGTCTTGGAGAAATGCATTAGTGGGCAGTAGTAGGGAACTGAAGTTGTCAAAGCCAGGAAAGAGACTATGTGTGCCGGTTTGCATAAAACACAAACACACTTAGTGACCAGATGTTGTTTTTTAAACACCATTCTTCGCTAAACGTGACTAGGACTCCTTGGAGAAATTGTTGATTCTAACAGTAGGGCAGAGAAGTGCAAGATGAACCTGAACATCTTACTGTGCGAGAAGTTAGAAAATTTCCTTAATTTTGAGAAATAAAAATACCGTATCAATGGATGATAGATGTCAAAAGGGCACAGCACCCGGTTTAAGGGAGATTATTACACAGACCAAATCTGGGACAATTTGGGCATGAAGGTAAAATGATAATGTATTATCTCATAGCATAAAGTAAGAATCATGTGTCTGTATTTATGTAAAAACTAAATGAATAAATGTTTGATGATAAAAAGGACATTTATATAGTATCAAAGTATCTTCCAACAAAACACTTACTAATTACAAAAGAAAGTGTCGAAACCTGACAGACACCACATTAATTGAGTATCAAAGTGAATATTTCCAGTAATGGAACAAGTTAAATTTGTGTGCTAGCTGATAGAAATGAAGGAGAAAAACACCTCAGTCCTGTGGTATTCCTGCTAAAGATGCATAACCTGAATACAATCAAAAGGAAATCTCAGACAAACCTAAGTCTAAGAGAATTCTGTAAAATAACAGGCCTATAATCCTCAAAAACATTAATATCATGAAATAAACAAACAAAAAAAGACTGAGGAACTGTTTCATATTGAAGGAGGTTAATAAATGAATATAACACTTTTGAACTGAATCCTTTATTAGAAAGGATTTTCTAAGAGGATATTTGGCAAAACTTGAACTGGGTTTCAGGATCAGATGATTGTAATGTATTGTGCTAATTATCTGTTCCTGCATTTGAAATTACTCTTAACTTCATGGCATACAACAATAATGATTTTCCATGCTCACAGATTCTGTGCATTAGGAATTTAGAAAGGGTTCGTGGAGATGATTTCCTTCTGCTCCATGATATCAGGAGTTTCAGCTGAAAAGACTTGCTGGCTGGTAGCAGGAATCATTTGAGGGCTTATTTATTCACGTGTCTGGTGGTTGATTCTGATCGTTGGCCCAGAACCCAGACTTTACTGTGGACTGTCCATGTCAACACTTAAACTTCCTCACAGCGTGGTGCCTCAGTCCCAAGAGCAGTTGTGCCCGGAGAATCAGACAGATCTGTCACCACTTATGAATTAGCTTGAGAAGTCACAGAGCCTATGCAGATTCAAGGACAGGGGCTGAAGACTCCTCCACTTCCTCCTCCCCCAGGCTGAAACCTTAACATTCCCTGAAGAGTGTGAAACTCCCTTTATAAGAGCATGTGACATGGAAGAGATACTGAGTTTCAACCATCTTTAGAAAATAACCTTATACATAATGATAATTAACGGATTTTGATAGTTGTGTTGTGGTTTTATAGGATGGTCGCCTTATACGTAGAAAATTATAGTTAAATAATCTGGAGCAATGGGGCATTATGTCAGCAAATTACCAATAAATGGTTCCGGAAAAGTATATAATTGAAGTGTTCTATTCTTTGGAAGTTTCTGTAAGTTCTTTCTGTAAGTTTTTAATAGTTTCTAAACAAAAAGTAAAGCAGACATCTAAAAATATAAATGGAGATTTTCCCAGGAGGATCCGATTGAGACTACTTTGTAAAATGGAAACGGAGAGAGCCAGCTCAGATCATACCTGTGGGAGGGGAGGAAGGGCGGGGGGTGTAGATTCCTATTCATAGGGCAATATTAAGCTGTAATGGCAAGGATATGAATACAAGGCTTTGGTTAAATATGAACATTTGAATCAGATGTTCAGTGGTAGTCAGCCACAGACATCCTCTGCTCCCTACCTCCCCGTCTACCATGCTACATGGAAATGCATGGGAGAGTCTTTAGTCCTTACAATGAGTAGGGAAGCACGGTTAGAATTTAGTGAGTAGGGACTGTAGCAGCAAACATCCTTCTCTGGAAAATGAACTGTGTATCGGAAATGCTATAGTGCTGCCTTCAGAAGATACTGGCTGGGTGAATAAGTGAATTAAGCAGGAGAGTTACATAAATATATTTTAAATAATTAGAATGATTTTTCATAGGACAATAGAAATATAATAGAACTTTTTAATGATGTACAATCAGGCATTAATAATGGAAGCATAATTATAATTGATAATTTGATTATTCAGTCTTCTCAGAAGTTTGAGTGGTATCTCAGGTAGCACTTTTATTGCCACGGTAATATTGGACAGTAAATCATAGTTGTTAAAGGCACAGGTTTTACAGGCAGATTTTTGTCTCTATTTATTAGTTTTGTGATCTTGAGCAAATTATTTGTTTCTATTTTCCTATAAAATGGAGTTAATACCCTACAGTATTGTTGTAAGATGATGGATCTACAGTACTTAGCACAGTAAGTTCTTATATACCTAAGGCATGACAGACATTATTGTAAATGATGGAGGTACCACAGTGATGGTGGTAACAGTGTTGGCAAGAAGAGTAAATAGAAGACTTCCCACATCTCATCTACCAAAGAGAACTTAACCTGTTATTTTACAGAAATGCTATAGCACTCCCAAATGGGGGAATTTGATTTTCAGTTCTTCCTTCATTCAAGTAGAAAATAGCCTATCCTATCAGCAAAGGTTAAAACTGTTAAAACAATTATTCCTTACCTATTGTGCATGAAAAAACTTATCTGTTAAAGATAGTATAGATATAGAAAAGATTGAAGGAAAGAGTTTTCAGGTTAGAAAGACAGAATTGGAGGACTCATACATCAAAACTATTCTCTTAGCTATAATGCTTAAGTGTTCTTTTAAGCCCTTAAATGAATGAGAAATTGCAATTGCTATCAGAATCTACTTTTTATTCTCCAGAATATCACTGTTCCATGGAAATATAATGATAACCACATATGTAATATTTAATTTAATAGTAGCCACATCTTAGAAAAAAGAAAAAACATTCATTTTAACAACATATTTTAATTCAACAAGATAAAAATATTATTTCAACATGTAATAAATGGTAAAAATTATTGAGATTATTTTTTCAATTGAGTCTTCCTAATCTAAAGGGTATGTTATACTTAGAGCACATCTCAATTGGACTAGACACATTTCAAAAGTACTCAATAGCCTCACTGGACTAGTGACTACTGTATTGGACAGAATAGCTCTGTGGAATGTATGTATGCATAGTGCCCAACATACGATTTTATTATCAAGTATGGACTCAGGTTTTGTCAGTAAAACCTTCTGTTGTACTAAAGTCCCAGGTTGAATAATTCTATTCATATACCATTATGTATCTATATCTGAAATGTTTGAAGCCCAGCTACTTAATCCAGTAAATGCTCAGATGCCCAGGGAGTCACAGCCGTATTTCTTAAACAAGTACCTTCTCTGAGACTTATTCACTGTGCGCATGGCAAGCATTTATTCCAAAAATTAATAAAAATTTTATACCCCAGCACAGATAATATGAAACAATCACTTCTCATAAAGGGAAGATCAGAATGGAAGAGATTTTGCTGAAGTGTCAGTTACTCCCTGACTGAGAGGACATTGACTCTCTGAGTGAGAGCAGATCTGAGATTTATGAGATAATGGCAGAGGAAGCTTTAAACCCAGTAATGGATAAATGGCTTCTTGAAAGGTTGGATGCTTGTTGCTTACTGGATGACTGTGCCTCCTAGGTTTATGTGAATGTTACTAGGATACAGGATAAACATCAATTTATAATTTATTAAAACTTCTAACCAAGAAATCATCTCATTAGTAGTGAACGGAGGGCAGGAAGATCAACCACATATGTAAATACTAAGGTTTGGGTCCAAACAAAGGTGAGGGTTGGGTTGGAGTGTATTTAATATGCACAGGGTTAGGTTCTTTATATGCATTTGCTTATTTAACCTTTACAGTGACTCTAATGGACAGTGTACCCATTAACCACCAGTATTTCCAATGGGAAATAAGGAAGTTAAGGCAATTACCCAGGTCACATAGCTAGTAGGAAGTATATAGCCAGGATTCAAACTCAAATTAGTCTGACCCTAGAGGTAATGAGCTTAATATCAAGACCACCTGTCAAAAAATACGAAGTTGTTTCTTCCATGAATCCACCTGTTTGTTCAGTTATTTCTGATGTACACATTCTTTGAGATATATAATATTAAAGAAATTTTTTGTCCTAGTAGTTTAGTTTGACTACTTGTAAATTAAACTTAAATGTATTTTCAAGCTTAGAAGTCTTGGAATTATATACCTCCACTACATTAGACAAAATATCCTTTTAACGGTGCCTAGTGGCCCTCATCTTCATTGGCCTCAGTAATCTCCCATGTCTTTTTTTGGTGTAACCACTCTGAATTCTGTATGCTCTTCCTCTCTCTGTGACTAACACTTTATTTTTTTCCCCCAACTTTGAAATCAAATGAAGTTTAGTGCTTCAATTTCCCCCTGTGACTTATAGATGATTTCTTCTGTTCTGAACCAGTGGAGAATAACAACAGGCAGCAGAATTTCCCTATCTCCCCGACTAGCCGCACTTACTCTGCTGGCTGCATCAGAGATTGCCCAGCTAGCATTTCACTGTGCCCCTAGAAATTTAACAGCAAACAGAGCAATATCCACTGTACTCCACCCATCCGTTTATGCACACATACCTAGTCACTCATCCAGGACTCATGGGGATAATGAAGTGTTTCTCTGCCGTCTCAGTGATAGACCCCCTTTTATTTCAGAACAGTGAAACTGACAATGCTGCCGCAAGATCATTCTGTTTTGAAGACTTTCCTGACTGGTGTCAATCTTGTTAGTGTTTTTTTTTTTTTCCCTCTCTCTTTTTTTTCAACTAATGACCATTCCCAAGTTTTAAAATCTGTGATCTATCTAAATGCTATATTTGAAAAAAAATAAAAGCGAGTGTTTACCAACTATATGACTCAAAAGACAAGGCAGTAGGAATCCACGGTTTTACTTAACAGCAGGTGCCCTGTAACATTCCTAATCAGCCTCTTTCTAGTTAGGTGTAACTGGGACCAAATAGCAGCTTTTTTTCCTTAATTGTTAAAGGACAGAAGATCTACTTTTCTTAAGGCATTTAGACCAAGCTGACACAAAAATTAACACATGAAAGAGATAATTTTATTTTGGTGTAAAAATAAGTGCTGAGTTTGAGCTCTGTAGCTGATGGAACAAGTTAAACTAATCAGTAGTCTATCTGAATGTTCTATTTTCATGAGAAATAAGTCAGTATTCCACTGGATGAGTTATCTTAAGTATGGAATTCTGTGCTGGTCTTTAGAACGGCCCCTATATCCTTGCTATCCACTTAACAGTAGGAATAAAAACAATGAAACATGACTTTTCCAAACTGCTTCAGTTTCCATCTTGCATTGTTTCCATCTGTAAAGTAGGCTCTGCTAGTCTTGGCATGTGGTGGTGACAGGGTTACCTAGAATTACCACATTGGACACCTGTATCCAGCACCTAGAAGGAGAAGGGGAAAGAGTGCATGACAAACAGTTGCTGCCATGAAACATTTTAGTGAAAATAAGCAGTAAAATTGAGTTGGTTGGTTGCTTATAAATACAGTGGAGAACTTGTAGAAATAAAGTGATAAGCTCAGGGCTATAAATCCTCAACTCATGTTCATGGGATCAGAAAATCTCGGTGACTGCCCCATAAGAAAACCTTACTTCTTACAGCTACATGGTTGAGATTTTGGAAAACTAAAGCAAAATCTGCACCTGCAGTTATCTGACTTACAATGCAAATTCAATTCCCCTACTCATAGGCTTTTTTATATTAGATGTAGCGCATTAATTGGGAAGGATTTGGTTTCTGAAAATTGGAATGGGAACATATAGGCAGATTTCCATGTAGCTGAGGACCTTAATTCCTTAAATTCTACTGAGTCTCACTTCTTAGTAAGAGTAGCTCTCCCTTCTATCTCAGAAGTTAGTCTTCATTTGCCTAAAGATCTTGTAATGCATGCGTTTAAGGAACTGTTGATCCTCTTCAGGAAGATCATAGCTTCTAGATATACAACTAGACTTAAGTCCCAGTTGGTCCTGGTCCCAGAGAATGAGTTACAAAGTATGAACAAGCGGTACTGTAAGTCACACCAATATAATTGCATTATTTTCCCAGTTTATGACAAAACTATTTGGCAAAAAAAAATACATATGTATTTAGGGAAGAATATGTGGAAATGGTTCTTTTTTTTTCCTTTTTTAAAAAATTTTTATTGATTTATAATTATTTTACAATGTGTCAAATTCCAGTGTAGAGCACAATTTTTCAGTCATACATGAACATACATATATTCATTGAGACATTTTATTCTCTGTGAGCTACAATAAGATCCTGTATATATTTTCCTGTGCTATACAGTATAATCTTGTTTATCTATTTTACAATTTTGAAATCCTGTGTATCCCTTCCTACCCTCCGCCCCCTTAGCAACCACAAGTTTGTATTCTATGTCTGTGAGTCTATTTCTGTTTTGTATTTATGCTTTGTTTTTGTTTTTGTTTTTGTTTAGATTCCACATATGAGTGATCTCATATGGTATTTTTCTTTCTCTTTCTGGCTTACTTCACTTAGAATGACATTCTCCAGGAGCATCCATGTTGCTGCAAATGGCGTTATGTTGTTGGTTTTTATGGCTGAGTAGTATTCCATTGTATAAGTATACCACATCTTCTTTGTCCACTCATCCGTTGATGGACATTTAGGCTATTTCCATGTCTTGGCTATTGTAAATAATGCTGCTATGAACATTGGGGTGCAAGTGTCATCCTAAAGTAGGGTTCCTTCTGGATATTTGCCCAGGAGCAGGATTCCTGGGTCATACGGTAAAAAATGCTCCATATCACTAATTATCAGAGAAATGCAAATCAAAACTACAATGAGGTATCACCTCACACCAGTCAGAATGGCCATCATTCAAAAATCCACAAATGACAAATGCTGGGGAGGCTGTGGAGAAAGGGGAACCCTCCTACACTGCTGGTGGGAATGCAGTTTGGTGCAGCCACTGTGAAAAACAGTATGGAGATTCCTCAAAAGACTAGGAAATGGTTCTTAAGGGTGTTCGGTTCAGTTGGAAAGAATATAATATTTGGTTGGGCTGAGTTTATTGATGTGAGATTCTCAATTGAATCTGTTAGCTCAAGTTGAAAGGAGTGGCTCTAACAGTTTCATGTTGACTGATGTGTGAACCCAAATGTGCCCTACAATGGAGAAAATCAAATTTCCAGAACTTCTGGAGAATACCGTAGAGGAAGTTATCCAAAGGTTTTAAGGAGATTGGAATGCTAATTAGGATTTAGCTGCTGGGCCCTTAGTATATACCTTCAGGAGGGTCCAGAAGGTACTTGTCAATGAGGGGAGTTTTGAAGAGCTGTGTTATATAGATCTTTACTCTTGAAGAGCTGTTGTGGTTATTCTCTGAAACTTCTCTGAAATAAAAATGAGCAATGCCACTGTCAGGGCCCATGTATGCTATAGGGATGATGAGGTCCCAAAGTGCCTATAGCCAGGTGGAGGCTCTAAATTATCAACAGGTGCTGTTGATTTAATGGGGAAACAGAGTCAAAGCAGTAATCTAAAATAGTTTTATTGCACCATGTTTCTACAGATGGACAGTCTATTAAAGATTTCACTGATCTGTGTGAGTTGAAAAGCTTTAGATCTAGTGACTAGAAATCTGACTTGAATTAATACTATAGGGCATTTTGGCTACTCAGCGAGTTCCCTGATTAAGCCATTTCATGGGCCCAGAGTTCTTTGAATGAAATAGAGATTCAGTCCCTTAGAGGAAAGACCATGCTACGCAGCCAACATTTTATCTTCCTCCTAGCCTTCTCCTATGTTACCTGAAGCCGTTTCTCAGAGTCTTTACATGGAGGATAGAAATTATCATGATTTAGGGCAATTGCAGAACAAGTTTTGAACTGACACTGATACCTGAAGGTCTAAAATTTCACCATGGTCCACCAATCATAGTTGGGATTTATGAAAGTCAATTATCAAGAGAATTTTGGCTTAAGTCCATCTCAAATAGATCTATAGCCCTGGTATGTTGCTTTCTACTCAGCCTACACTATGGCCTCTTGAGGAGTTCCATGTTATCAGTTAACTGAGGAAAAAAGTTACATTTTTATCTACAGATGATACTGGACAATATGTACTACACAAAAATACTTGTCTGCAGCTCTGTAGCCCCACTGCAGGGTGGCCTTAAAAGACAGTGATGATGGTGAATTTCCCAGTGGACAGAACTTCAAGCAGTGTGCTTGGTTTTTCATTTTTCTTAGAAGAAGAGATGGCCAGAGTTAGAGATGTACAGATATTCATGAACAGAGGCTAGTGGTTTGGCTGAATGGTTTGAAATTGTAAAGAAAATAATTGAAAATTGGTGATATGGATGACGGGGGAGATCTGTATGTAGATAGACCTCTGTGAGTCATCAGAGTATGAGGCCACTCGTGAAGGCTAACCAAGCAGCATTCTCTTAGCAGAAGAGAGTTTTCATAATTAGGTGAACGAGAAGACTCATTCTGCACATGCTAGTCAGCCTCTCACTCCAGCCAACCCAGATTTTTTTTTTCTTTTTTCAGTGAATCCATGAGTAAAGTGGCCATGGCGTCAGGGATAGAGCTTAAATATGGATTCAACACCACCGTCTTCCACTTGCTAAAGCTAATCTGACTATAAATGTTGCTAAGTGGTCAACTTGTTAAAAGAAGCCAACAGAATCCCACTGTGGCTCCATTCCTGAAAGAATTAGCCAAGCAACATGTGTCACATCAGTCACACTGGACTGTTTCTGCCGTGGAAGGAGCGACACTTCTATTCTTCTCTCTAGAACAGATACTTACTTGGGGTTTGGATTTGCCTTCTTTGCCTATGATGCTTTTGCCAAAATTCATGGACAAACAGGATGGCTAACTGACTGTTACCAGGCAGCACTTTACAGCAAGTGAAGATCATGTTCATAGAATCCGCTTCTCCTACCGTTTTACCCATCATCTTGAAACAGTTTGCCTGACAGTTTGCCTTGCCAGCTCACTGGCCTGTTGAAGTCTAGGTTGTGGTCTTACATGACAGTTATGTTGCCCTGGATGGAACATATGCTTTAAATCAGTGATTAATTTATGGTGACTTTTTTTTTAAACCATAGCCAAGATTTCTAAATCCAAGGAGTGTGTCCTTTCTTACTGTCACCTCCTGTGAGAATGTTTTCTTCCTGTCCCTACCATTTTGGACGCTGCCGGTCTTGAGGTCTTAGTGCCCAAGGGAAAATGATTCCACGAGGTGATAAGCCAATAGTTTCATTAAACTTAGAGTTGAAACTTTAAATAGCTGCTTTGTGTCTTAACGCTAGTGAATCATCATCAGGCAAAGGTTAGGGCTGAGGTAATGTGTCCTGACTGTCAAAGGATGTTGAGTTGCTGCTATACAATATGACTGAGGAAGGACATGTCTGGAATTCAGAATATCCCTAGGCTGCCTCTTAGAATCCACATGTTTTCTGATTAAAGTCAATACAAAACTACCACAGTCTAAACTTACAGAACTTCAAGAATAAAGGTTTGCAGCAATCAATCCACCATGCAAGAAATCATGACTAGCCAAGGGAATATGGAATGGCTTGTGGAAGAACTTTGGCCATGACCAATTGCAGAAGGATGCACTGCCACAGTTACAAGCATTTCTTTCTTATCATGATAAATTATCTAAGCATGAATGAATCAGTTATTTCTTCTCTTCTGCCATTCCCCTGCCATCTAACATAAAATGTACTGATAGTAGTTTATCGTGTAATCTCACTGTTAAGTTACAAGATGCCTAAGGATACAGCTCATCTAGAAGAACTCTCTTTTGGAAAGAAACTGCCTCTTTGGGGAGCATGCTTAGTGTATTTTCAGTTGCACAAGGAGCACTTTCAGCATGTTAGGCAAAGCCATAGTCAGTTCTTCTCTTTATTTGGAAGTTAAAAGAATGCACATTTGCCAGGAAGTGGACTTGAGAGAATGAGTGCTGTACCAGTTTAGCTAAGCTAGTACTGCGTTTCCCCAGACTGTCTTCACTGTGTGGTTCTGTGTTAGCATTGTCATAAGAAGCATTCAGATGCTTTTAGGAAGGCAGAAAGAAGCAGCAGCTGTGTCCTGTTACACTCTGAAGACCTATGTAGGGTGCCACAGTAGCTTTGGCACGTTGTCACTGATTCGATAGATCATCTCTTTGGTGTAAGGCAGCACCTGAACCTTCATCTCCTGCCAGATCTCCTCTTTCAAATTCTCTGAGTCCGAGGCCAAGTGCATGTGTAGCTCTGTGTTAAAGGGGAGCAGAATATGTATGTATGTATGTATGTATGTATGTATGTATCTATTTATTTATGTATATATTTATTTATCTCCCTTCCAGCTTTATTGAGACATAATTGATACACAGCACTGTATAAGTTTAAGGCACACAGCATGATGATTTGACATACATATATCATGAAATGATTATCAGAGTCTAAGTTTAGTGAACATCCGTCATCTCATCTGGATACAAAGTTAAAGAAGTGGAAAAAAACTTTTTTTGTGATGAGGACTCTTAGGACTTACTCTCTTAACAACCTTCATATATAACATACATCAGTGTTCATTATATTTATCTTGTTGTACATTACATCCTTAGGGCTTATTTATCTTAGAGCTAGAAATCTTTACCTTTTAACTGCCTTCATCCAATTCCCCTTCTCCTCACCCCTTGCCTCTGATAACCACAAATCTGATCTCTTTTTCTATTTGTTTGTTTGTTTTTGAAGTGTAATTGACCTACAACACTGTGTTAGTTTCTTTTATACAGCATGGTGATTTGATGTTTGTCTACATTTCAAAAGGATCACCATGATAAGTCTAGTTATGATGGGTCACCATACAAAGATATTAAGTTATTGACTATATTCCCCATACTTTACATTTCATATGTATGACTCATTTATTTTACACTTGGAAGTTTATATCTCTTAATCTCCCTTACCTGTTTCTTTCCTTTCTCCATCCTTCCTCTGGCAACCACCTGTTTGTTCTTTGTATCTATAACCGTCTTATTTTTTGTCACGTTTGTTCATTTGTTTTTGTTTTTTAGATCCCACATATAATTGAAATCGTACAGCATTAGTCTTTATCTGATTCATTTCACTTAGCATAATACCTCTAGGTTCCTCCATGTCATTGCAAATGGCAGGATTTTGTTCTTTTTTATAACTGAGTGGTATTCCATTGTACATGTACACCCATCTTCTTCATCCAGTCGTCTTTTGCTGGGCACCTGGGTTGCTCCCATATCCTGGCTGTTGTAAATAATGCCGCAGTGAACATAGGGGTACTTGTATCTTTTCGAATTAGTGTTTTTGTTTTCTTTGGATAAATACCTAGGAGTAGAATTGCTGGATCATCTGGTAGTTCTGTTTCTAATTTTTTGAAGAATATTCATACTGTGTTCCATAGTGGCTGGACCAGTTCACATTCCCACCAACAGTGCATGTTGGTTCCCTTTTCTCTACATCTTCACCAACATTTGTTTTGTGTTGATTTTTTTGAAATAATCATTCTGACAGGTGTGCCATGATAGCTCACCGTGGTTTTGATTTGCATTTCCCATACGATTAGTGATGTTAAACGTCTTTTCTTGTGCCTGTTGGCTATGTGTGTCTTTTTTAATGAAATGCTTATTCAGATCCTCTGCTTGTTTTTTAATCAGGCTGTTGTTTTGGTGTTGAGGTGGCATCTTTCTTAACAGGTCACCCATAGCATCAAAGTTGGAGGAAGTGCAAGGCAGGTGTGAGTTGTTTTATCCTTTTGGGTTCTGTTTTGCCCTTATTATTTTCCATATCCAGCTTGTCTTTTTTTTTTTTTTATTACTTCTGGCTAAGCTGTAGTGACTCAGGTTGAACATTATGCATAGAGACATTACCCACAGATACCAATCCACCAACTCCCACAGTTACTTAAGATCTAACTGTTGTAATAAATCACTTACTCTGTATCATTCATCTTGGTTCTGTTTTTATTCATTCCCTGACTGATATACACATTAGGTAAATGCAGTGGATCCTGTGGCCCTGCGCCTTGGGAATTTATGTTATGTGAAGTGCTCATTCAACAAGCTGAAAGCTTCAGAGTACTCAGGGTAACCACAGAGCTACTTAAAAAAGCACTGTGGCCTCTTAAGAAATAACAAGAGGAAGAGCAAAACCAAGATTGGTTTGTCATAATCTATTTAGAAACCATTAAGGAAACAAGAAAAGTCAGAGATAAAGGTAAAAGGTTAGACAGTGGAACTCACTAAATTTTCACCATGTCTGTCCTCTGAATGACAGTAAAGTTTCATCCTCATTCTCTGTTTCTCCTTCAGCCGCCACCTACTCTGCACCACTGTCATTCTTGAGAACAGAGAAAAACAAAGTTTAAATGATAACCCCCAAATAAACTGTCTTCTGAGACCCACACTTCCAAGCACCCGTGTCACTCTTCAAAGCAGCACTCATATAACAGAGCCTGTGAATAGCTGGCAGGCCTTGTTTAGATCAACTTACTTAAAAAAAAAAAAAAAAAAACAAGAATCTCTCACAGTGTATACAAAGCGCTGCACCTACGCTGTTGATACAGATCTCACTGATTTTGTTCCAACAGTGCCTCTGTGTGTTGAGAGACACTGAAATTACCTGTCCTAGCTGATGTTGACATGTCAGGTTGCCATTTCAGGAGTAAGCGTGACACTATGTGGCTTCCTCCCTGGGTTTTTTGTTTAATCCTCTCTTTCCTTTTCTAATCTCCCTACTTTTCTTCTTCCTTTGTTGGGTCTTTTACTGTAGGCTTCTAATCATGCTAAAGAGGATTCCATTCTTTTCTTTCTTTTTCATTTCAAGTGACTGGAAATTTTGTTCCCTGATGCACAAAATTTGTGTAATCATTTGAACTCAGTTTCTTCATGTGTGAGAAAAATTGAAGCAAACAGAAGACAAAAATAATCTGACAAAAAATTCATTTAAAAAAAAAAATCTGTACATGCGTTTGTTTCTTCCAGAAATCTTCTATTTAAAGATCAGGGATCAGAATAGATCACGAAGTTTAAAGTAAGATACTTTTTGTTTTACATCATTTTAAAATTGACATTTTCTTCTCTTTGCAAACTTTTTTTAAATGTAACCGTTGTAATATATTCTAAATGTTTTGTCATTAAGTTTTAACATAATTTTATCTTTCTTTCTTTTTAATCTCAATCACAGTAATACTCTTTTTGCTGGTATCTGGTCACCATCCACAGTGGACAGCAACAATCCTACTGCCAGCCTCCCCCACCCCATCCAGCATTGACACCAGGAGATGCTCCTGCTGCTTCATCACACCAAACACCATTCAGAGAGATGTAACCTATATAAATTCTGGACTTTACTCTACATTCTTAAGAATGGCAGATGCTTTGTGGTATTTTGTGTTCTAAGAAGCATCACTGCAGAAGTTGATCTATAGGAAAGACTGATACATGACGCAAGGTATAATGACGTTTATGGTTAAGAATCTAATATGCTGCCAGCAGAGTTTCTTCCATTCACACTTCCATTTCCTTATTATCTTGATGCCTGGATATACAGCACACGTGAAATGAGGGTGAGACCACAAATGAAATGCTTTTCTAAGAAAAGGAAGAAATCTTATTGATGAGCTGTTTCAATTACTTCTTTTGAATTCACACTGGAATTCTTTTTTTTTCTTTACTTTTTTTTATTGCGTTATAGTCAGTTTACAATGTTGTGTCAATTTCCAGTGTAGAGCTCAATTTTTTACTTATACATGAACATACATATATTCATTGTCACATTCTTTTTCGCTGTGAGCTACCACAAGATCTTGTATATATTTGCCTGTGCCATACAGTATAATCTTATTTATCTGTTATACATATGCCTGTCAGTATCTACAAATTATGAACTCCCAGTCTGTCCCTTCCCACCCCACATTCCCCTGGCAACCACAAGTTTGTATTCTATGTCTGTGAGTCTGCTTCTGTTTTGTATTTGTTCTTTTTTGAGATTCCACACATCAGTGATATCATATGGTTTTTTTCTTTCTCTTTTTGGCTTACTTCACTTAGAATGACATTCTCCAGGGACATCCATGTTGCTGCAAATGGTGTTATTCTTTTTATGGCTGAGTAGTAGTCCATTGTATAAATATACCACATCTTCTTTATCCAGTCATCTGTTGATGGACATTTAGGCTGTTTCCATGTCTTGGCTATTGTAAATAGTGCTGCTTTGAACATTGGGGTGCAGGTGTCTTTTTGAAGTAGGGTTCCTTCTGGATATATGCCCAGGAGCAGGATTCCTGGGTCATATGGTAAGTCTGTTCCATACCTCAGAAGTGCTGTACGCAACAGCAAGTGTCCCATAGCCTATGCACATGCTGTTTCCTTTGTCAGGAATGTACTTTCCCTTAAATTGTCTACCCTTTACTTCCTTTCTCTGACTTAGACTTCAAATTATAGCTAAAATGCATTTCCTCATAGAAACCTTACTTGACACACCATATTAAATAAAGCCTACCATTAAACACTCTTACATCTCCTTGCACATCTTCTTTAAAAAATAAACATTTATTGTTATTTGTCATTATTTGTGGGGTTTTTAAATAACTTACTCAACATTTTCTAAGCTCCCTGAGGTCAGAAATGATGTATTTGGCTCAACATTACTTTCCTAGCATCAAGCACCATGCCTGGCAAATAGCTGGTTGATGCAGAGTAGGTACTAAAGGTGGTCTGTCTGACACCCGTTTCCTACCTTTCCTTACTGTCAGAGGGCCCCTTGGTGCAGGTGTGCACTGCATCCACATGTGACTCAAGGAATTGCATCCCTCACTTCAGCTCCTAGGGTAATTCTTAGTTGATCTAAGTCAATCATTATCATCCAGCTCCCCTGGCAGGTGACTGGCTTGGGTTTGACATGTGACACATTCTCTCCACTGACACTTGAGAATCTGTTTGAGGACTTCAAAGAAAAAAAAAATCCTTACTCTTAAAATTTGATACATGAAAAGAAATAGTACCTCTTTCAGTTCCTTCTTGAATTCATGAGGAGAGTTAGCAGAGATGGCGGGGAAGAAAGAAGGAGTGAATCCCAGTACTGGTTAGCATTGTTAAAGCCACCAGGTTAGTCTGGGTTGAAGATGTATCACGTTCAAAAGTTTATTTGACATTAAAAAAATCTTGAAATCCATCAAGGATAATTTTGTTGTTCTTTGTAGCTAAAGATTTCCTAGCCTATTTGTATATTCTCAACAAATATTTCTTGAGTGAATGAATAGTGTGTATACTTAGTGCCTAGTAAACAATACACATAGTACATGGACCTGTTTCCAAGCCTGGGCGGTGGCACTTCTTCAGCCTGGAATACCTTTCTTTTCTCGCTTCACCAACTCCCAGTGTTTCAAGACCCAGAACAGGTCCGTATGTCTAGGCTGTCCTGCCTCTCACGTTGTTAGGTCAGCAGCCCCTCTTGATACTCTAACACCAACCGTAGCCTACTGTGTTACATTCTTCCTATACGTTTAGTTGTGCTTCTTCCCATATTCTGCCAAAATTCTCCATGAAGGAAGGGGCCAAAATGACTAAGACTGAGCCTGGCATTGAATAGATGCTGAATATTTAAGAGTTCTCCAGAGGGAAGAACTCTCTTTTTTTAACTTGAAAGTTGCTAATTGAGTAGATCTTAAATGTTCTCACCACACACACACACACAAAGAAGATAACTGAATTGATGAATGTGATGTTTAAACATATTGTGGTATTCTATAATTAGAGCATAAAATTTTATTGGTTTGTATTATTTTAAAAGGTGGTTTATACTCATGGAAATATTATTCAAATCATACCCCTATATTCCTTGGATGCATGCCTTCCAACCTTTTACAGCATTTGAAAATCCTAGGATAAGGACAAAAATCCTTTGTTGTATATTAATGCTGTCACGAATTCATCATAGAATCAGTTTTATATGAGCGTTTTAACTTCTCTGATGAAATTCTCATAATTCGTCAATTTAGAAGAGTTAGATTTATACTGAAATGCTTCATATAATATCTGCAGAATAGAGAATCCTCAGAAGTTGATAATGTAATAGAACAAAGATAGTGAAAAATCAATAAAGCATTGCAGTTTTTTCTGAATTGCATATTTTATAGAAAAATCATAATTGATAAGTAACTTAAAATTTTATATTCAACTTAAATGAATGTTTTACCACCCATTCCCATTAAACTTTTTTTTAAATTGAAATATAGTTGGTCTACAATGTTGTGGTAATTTCTGGTGATCTGAAACAATGAAATTCATAGAATCGGAGTGTCGAATTGTGATTGTTAGGGGGAGGTGAGAGAAAGTTTTCTTTAACGGCTGCACCAAACTGCATTCCCACCAACGGTGTGGGACAGTTCCCTTTTCTTCACAGCCTCTCCAGCATTTAGCGCTCCTGTACTTTTGACTGATGGCCATTCTGACTGGTGTGAGGTGATACCTCAGTGTAGTTTTGATTTGCATTTCCCTGGTAGTTAGCAATATTGAACATTTTTTCATGTGCCTATGAGCCATTTGTAAGTCTTCACTGGAGGAAAGTTTGTTTAGGTCTCCTGCCCATTTTTGGATTGGGTTGTTTGGGTTTTTTTGTTGTTGTTATTGAGTTCCATGAGCTGTTTATATATTCTGGAAGTTAAGTTCTTGTCATTCTCACCATTTGCAAATGTTTTCTCCCATTCCATAGGTTGTCTTTTCATTTTGTTTATAGTTTCCTTTGCTGTGCAAAAGCTTATATGCTTAATTAGGTCCCATTTGTTTATTTTTGCTTTTATTTCTATTGCCTTAATAGATTGCCCTAGGAGAACATTGCTGAGATTTATGTCAGAGAATGTTTTGCCTATGTTTTCTTCTCTGTTAAGCTACCTGTGTATTTGTTTGCATTTAAAAAGATCAACATCTTTTTCATGCCTAAGGTTTTGTTGTGCCTCATATTAACAGCAGGGTCAAGTTTGATACTTTGCTTTTTATCATACAGTAACAGGACTACAGGAAATTTAATGACCTCTTCTTATGCACAGCTTTTACTTTGAATCAGTTGTTTGCCTCCTTAAAATGCTCACAATTCATTCTAATTATTGGGAAGGTGAGCCCCTTTGTCAGTTATTCCCTACCATGTCCAATGGAAAACCAGGGAGATCTGAGAAATTCAGTCATTCACACTGCATTTTCATCTGGACAAAGTGGATCAAAAAGTATCTCCGAATTTACAATACCGCTTCAGTAGTAAAGTTTAGCTTGAATGTTTTTCACCTACTCCATTGTTGTTTCTATCTGTCATGCACAGACGTGTGTGATAAGCAATTACAGCAGATTCTTTATGAAATTGCATTATGTTGTGCTATGTTCTGTGTTAATGTAACCCAGCATCGGATCAATTAAAAGAATGTGGAATAGTTGGAAGATAATAAGAACAAGTAATTCAACAATTTGACATTTAACTGTTAGGATTGATTCTCAAGGTTATACCGAATACAAAGTGTTTTCTGTCCTTTTTGTCTTTGAAATTAGAAATCTGAGAGAACAGTGGTGAATGCAGCACATAGTTCATGCTGTGAGCAACTTCCATTGTGAATCAAGAATTCATTCAAAACACATCTGGCTTGAAGTTTTAACAATAGAAATGGCAACATCTAACTCCATCACGGGTGAAGACAAATGGATTGTATTTTTTACAGAGATACATATTTTTAGATTTCAGATAATTCCATCAGGTTGCAAAATGTAGCGGGAAAGTGAGCCTTGCAGTTCTTCAAATAAAGAAAATTGCCACCTAAATCAGAATACTGTATTAGACAAGCTATGTACACAGGAACTGAAGCTCAACTCTGTGATTATTAGTATGTTCAGTATTTAATAAACAGACACATTTGGTGAACTGTGCTCAGTTCTTGCTGCTCACTTATTCAGCAGCCCCAAAGAATCTGCTTATTTCCATGGCTTCTCTTCATTGAAGTTTCTAGCCCGTGGGCAGACCTCTTGGACATGATCCAAGAAAACCTAAAGCCACCTCTCTCACTCACGTGGCCCATACCTGGGCTCTGGGCTCTGGGAAATATTCTTTTTTTTTTTTCTTTTTTTCCAAACTGGGAAATACAGCTGAGCCCAATTTTGTTATCTCTTATTTGCTCCCAGATTTGGAACAGTTAGACTTCCCACCTCTCCACTTTTAGATTATCTGCAGGTGTCAAACAGTATCCACAGTATTACCCTAACTTCAGGAAACACACATCAAGCTCTCCACGTAGTTCTGTGGAAGCAAGTCTCACTAATCTTGAGATAAAAGTCAGGCATTCATTATCCTTTACACTTGGGAATTATTTGACTCGCAGTTCACCAATAGCTATCTCCAAAATGTATCTTTCAAACTTCTCTTAATCACCAATGACATGATTCTTTAAGAGCCTGGTTGTAAGGAAGAGATTAAGAATTGTGTAACCAGGTTTTTTTCTCTGAAATATTCATCTTAGCCTGACACTCCAGTGTAGAGTTTCATAATATTACGTATATGGTGTCTTGGTTCCTCAGTTAAAACTGCTAAATTAACATCTTGTATGTGGAAAGTGACAAAATTTGTAAAGTAATTAGGCACTTACCCTCCAAGGAAAAAGAATGATAAATCAAATTATAATAAAAATGTGTTTTAATTTCATACCTATTGATCTAAACTCATCATTGTGAGCTAGGTAGATCATCTTAAAGACCACTCTTTGATTACTGCATTACCTTTTCCACTCAGATCTATACCAATTAAAAATCTGATGATTGTGTTGATTTTGCCTTTATTTAAGTAATTGGTAGAACTGTTGAAGGACAGAGATCCAATAACAAAGTTCAAATCTTGCCATGAGAGAATTTCCTACTGGTTGTAATAGAGTCATTTATAATTGAATTATTAAGCATTCTAAGTTATTGATATCACAGATGCTGAAGAGAAATATCATATGAAAACTCCAAAGGAATAAATTAGGTGAGGTTACCTATGTAGAACACAGGATCTGAGGCATGGTAAACATGCAGAAAATGTTAGCTAGTCCTACTATTACGAGAACAACATATTTGCACAGATTCTTTGGTTTACAATTACTAGAGTGAAGGTTAAATTTCTCATGTGTTCTTTATTTACCTAACCATCTACCCTCTGAACTCTCCATTCCACCAAATACCCAAACAGCATCTACTCTATGCTCTAAGAATTCTTTAATTTTGAAATAATTGTAACGTGAACTTCTCAGGGCACATTATCCTTAATACAGAATGAAGGGCCAGGATGATTGTAGGCCTGGCTTTCCAGATTGCACAGAGTTGCTGCTACTCTCTGACCAGTACTTCTAAAATCCTGTCAACCTTCACACGTGTACTAATACCTGAGAATCGGTTCCTCTACCATCCCTTCTGCTGCCCCGAATGTTGAGAATTTAGGGCTTTGACTTGCGTGGCAGCAAAGCAACTGTTCCTCCAGAGATAGGGATGGAGCAGATTGATTGCCTTCCCTAGACCACTTCCCTGACCCCAGGGCACCTTCTCAGGTTTCTTCCTTCCCTTCACCCTCCGTGGAAACTCTCCCTATGGGGCTCAGGACTGCAACGCAGGCCACTCACGTGGCTTTACCATAGGCCTCTGAGGGCTCCCTTGTATCTGTCCCTGACTTAACACTCAACCAGAAAGCGATTTAGTTCTGTCTCCCAATTCATCTTCTCGTAGCAGGCAGTGGCTCCCAGACCTCTCCGAACACCAGAGTCTTCTTTTCTTTCGTACCCCTTTCAAGACATGCTCTGCTATTTTTCTCTTTCGTTTTTCCACCCTCTCGTAGAAGGTAGTTTGCTTTGACTCATTCTTCTTTTCTAAGAAGTCTAAAGTATTTCTTTTAATATTTCTTCCAGTTGACTCACTCTTTCTTTTATTTGCTTTTAATAAAGCTTTAAGTTGGGGATTTAGCTCTCATGCATAGTTTATTTTAATAAAATGCACACTAGTTTCTCCCACTTGAACGTGGTAAGACTTTGTCTTGCTTACCACTTGTGTTAGTCTGCTTAGGCTACTGTAATAAAATACCATCGAATGTGGCTTAAACAAGAGAAACTCATTTTCTTGTAGTTCTGGAGGCTGGAAAATGCCAGCTCAGGATGCCAGCTGATTCATTTCCTGGTGAGAGCTCTCGTCCTGGCTTGTAGATAGCCAGCTACTCCCTGTGTCCTCACAAGACAGAGAGTCACCTCTCTGGTGACTCGTATAAGGACATTAGTCCTATTGGATCAAGGTACCACCCTTATGCTTTCTTTTGACATCAATTACTTCCTTAGACCAATATAGTCAATTGGGAGTTAAGTTTTCAACATATGCATTTTGGGAAGATACAGTGCAATTCTTAGTACCATGTTAGCCTGGGGCTTAAAGTATAGATACATAGTAGTCTCTTTATGAACATTTATTGAATGAAAATATATATGAGTGAATAGACTGTTTCTCTGTTTGTGTCTACAATATTATACATCAATTTTCTATCAAAAGATTATGTTAATCGTCCTAAAGAGATATTCTGTATATATTTCTATTATGAAACATGAATTTTATTCTTCACTTCATACCAAACTCCAGATAGCTCATGTTCAACTAAATTGTAACATTTATTGAGTTTTTATGTTATAGGAAGTATGTGGCGTCCAGATCAAGTGGGAGAGTCTATGAAAGGTGAGAATAGTATACGTCATGATGGAAAAGAAACAATGACAAAAGGAAAATAAAAAATAAAAATATACTCTGGTCATGTCTAGGAGGTTACCATAAATAACTTTCAGCAAGAGAAGGATTCAGTGAAAGTGTCATTAAGAGATTTGATTTTTTTTTTGTTTGTTTTGACAGAAGTTGCTGTAAAAGAGAAGGAAATTTAGATAGAGCTAAAAACCAGAGCCAGGACATAGAGACAGGAATGTCAAATGGTCCGGTTGCAGAGTGGGAGAAATCTGGGCATGCTCCAAATCCTTTTCAGTATTTCCTCAAACACACTGTACATATTCTTGCATGTACATTATAGATGACATTCTTCATTGAGTTGCTAGAATCTTAGTCCTCTCTAAATTTTATTTCCTAACCCTTACGCCTCACACAAAAGGGACACTCAGTAATTTCTTTCAGGTAATGATATACTATACAGTTTAAAAAAACATAGTAATGAAATATCCTGAATTCTGAAATCAAATATTAAACGTAGAGTTTGTCTGGGGTAGAGGAATACATGATCAGAGACAGTAGGCTGGGGTCACCACTGGGCTACTGCTCTCAGAATCGTGGAGGCAACCAGGTGAATTTTCCTCTGGCAGTCAGCCCCCAGCATTCCCAGGCATGACATCCCACAGACTGGCAATGAGCAGGGCCAGGCAATGTTTGAGTTATAACTGGTTCAGTATCACTGAAATGTTAGGGAAAAGATGAAGAGTGGTTGGAGCTGATGCTGCAGAGGGAGGCAGGACCAGATCATGGAAGGCTTTAGATGCTGCTCTAAGGAGCTAGGCTTGGATCGAAAGAAGGGGACTTGCTAGTTGAGATTTATGTTCGATAGGTCACTTCAGTGTGGTTGAGAAAGATGGACTGAAGGGGCAAGAGACAAGGCAGCAGGACCAGTTAGAAGGCCACGGCAAGGGCATGGGTCAGACGCGATGAGGATCTCAGTTGGAACACGGAGAGGGAGAGGGAGAGGAACTGGCAAGTGAATCCTTATAATGCTGCTACATCTTAATAATGCTGGAAGTTTGAATCCCCATGCTGACCTGGAGTCTCAGAATCATTTGTAGGTTTTTAGAGAAGTAGAAAAAATGTAGCAAAATAATTTCATCTGAAAATTACAATGGCACCTCAAGAAAAGGGGAGGAATAAACTGGAACTTAGTACTAAAAGGAAAAAAAAAAGCAACTCTATAAAAAGGGGAGGGAAAGGCTTGAATAGACCCTTCATGAAGCAAATATAGAAATGGCCGTTAACACTTTAAAAAAAGTACTCAACATTTATCACCTGGAGAAAGCAAATTAAACCCATGATGACATACCACTATACACTGGACAAAATAGCTAAAATTTGAAAGACTGAAAATAAATGTCACTAAACACTAACTTAGCAACAAGACTTCTCACAGTGGTGTTGGGTGTACAAAGTAGCAAGGCCTCCCGTGGCTTTAGTTGTAATTATAATCACCTTGGCTTAAGCAAAGTTTATTATTTTCAAATGACTCACCAGGGACCTGATTATAAATTGTGTGCATGCTCGTCATTCTTTAGTTCAGGAATGTGTTCTTCAAAGGAAGAAAAAAATGCCTATCATGCCTTCAATTAAATTCAGTTGGCTTGCTGTTCATTAAACCTCCTCTGACAATGTAACTGTTTTTCCTTTGCAGTGTGCTGCAGGGAGGTAAGAAATCTGAGAAAAAGGTAGAAGGAAGAAAAATAAAATTAAAAGAAATTAGCACTGCCCAAATGTACATAGTTGACACTATAGTAGAAGTTAGGTACGTCCATCAGAGAGAAGAAAAAATCCCCATGTCAGGAAATTGCCTATTGCCGACGACATGTTTGTTTCCAGCCTTCAGTATGTGCTCCACTTGCTGGATCTCTAAGGATCCTTTAATTCCTCAAGACATTGTCAACAGCTTACCAGACCTCCAATATTACTTCTGGTTTTGTATGCAAGTGAGATAAAAAATAATTGACTTTGCAAAAGGAAATTTGGATAAGGATCAATTTTATTTACTAAAAATTTCTATAAGAAATACAAAACTCATTGCCGATTGCAAATCTTCAGGTCAACCCGTGGGTAAAATGTTATGTTGTTCTAATATATGCCAATTGTTACTACCACACTAGTTCTTAGGTTGAAGTAAAAATGCCGCCAAACCACTAAGCCCATTTCAGTCTCAAAACAGATGGGTATAAAGTTGTAGGGCTAAGAGTGTGTGCGTGTGTGTGTGTGTGTGTGTATTTAAATAGTAAAAGTAATAGGAACTGGAACAGATGTGGGGATAGATACATAGATGATATAGATGTGGATACATATATAAATATAGGTATAGATGTAGGAGAATGTGCAGATGTGAAAATAGAAGTGAGTGTAGGTATAGGTTTAAGTGTCAAGACTTAGCTATGCTAAGACTTAGCTTAGGTATTGTTATACACAAAAAGAATAAGAAATATAAAATAATAAGAATCACAAAGAGTAAGGCAGTAGTTTTGTAGAATTCTGAAGTAAGCATTAAATATACCACCGGTCAGCCTAGATACCCAATGATAGAAAGCTTAATAAATCTCATCTTTCTATTTTTATTTTTTTATCGATGTATAGTTGATTTACAAAATTATATTACTTTCAGGTGTACAATATAGTGATTCAATATTTTTATGTATTACACTCCATTTAAGATTATAAAATAATGGCTGTGTTTCATTGTGGTGTACAATATATCCTTGTGGCTTATAACAAAGAATTGTTCATTATGTCAGAGAGATTTCTTATTTTTTTTAAACAAATTTCTGGAGGAGTTTTGTCATGTGACGCTTCAAATCAGGAACAGAATTGCATAATGATTAATGTCTTAAACAGCAGTTTTCCAGCATTGGTCCTTAAAGGCCTGGCCCAATTAGTGAACCTCTTGATGGTTAAGTCAACAACCAGATGTCTGCAGGACAGAGAAGTTATTGTGATGTTAAATATAGCCCTGAAGGGCCAAGGGTACAGGCAGAAAGCTGATAAGCAGGGCTCTCTAGGTCTGGTCAGCTGAAATTCCAAGGACTCAGTAATCATCTATAAATCATGTATTTTAAATGCTTAAGCATAAATTCTTTTATATATTTCTATATGCTGTGAATTCATAGAGTGAAATTACAAATATGAGGCTGAAATTCAGAAATGCAAAGAAAAGAGTGCTTTCATATTTTTCACAGCTTTACTAGTCTGCTTCTCAAGTTGTGAACCATTCATCTGGGTCCTTCAGCACCTGGAGATCCTCCCCTGTCAGTTCCCCATGTAGCTCCTGGTGCCGGGGACCTCACTGAAGGCTGCCTCTGATCTCGTCTTGATCTCTAGCTGTCTACTTTGAAGCCATTGCCCACAGAATTGCTTTGAGCCATCATCCCCCAACCTCCCTGATCCCAGGCACGTATACATACACACCCAGTCAGAGATAACACTCAGAGATTAGTTACCATTTGACATCAAAAACTACATTTTGGGTTCCCCATGGAAAAGATGGAGAACTCTGAACCCCTATTATTCAACCGTAAACTAAAGGAAACTTAAAAGTAGAAACTCAGATTCCCCTCTCTCTGCCTCCTCATCACACTGCCATTTTTACTCCCCTGGGCGCTTTCATTTACATGTTGCCATAGTGTTTCCCTGAAAAGCACTGTTCATTCACTTCCACAGAGATCCCTGTGGGACGTGGGACACCGAACCCTCCACTTTGGGTTTCCATCACCCAACGTAACATTCCTTTCCCATTGGAAAGTTGTCTCTGGAAAAGTGCCTGTGTTATAGAACACTTGCCTGTCTTCTGTTTCCTTCAGTTTTTCAGCCAGTAGCTCTTCCTTTCACCCTTGCCACTTGACAAGGAACTGTCCCGTGTCATAGGTTTGCTCAAGTGGCATTTGCCTTTTCTTCTTTCCTGGGGCCATGACATCAGTATGTTACAAACCTGCTTCAAAAGGAAGAGGAATAAAAAGTATAGTTATTTAGTCAATACATTCAAAGTATGATCTTAATTATACTTAATTCATTTTTCAACTTACGCCCCATCTGTAGTGCTGCCTCTGCCATGAAAATTTGGATACTTTAAATTTTAGATGACACCATAGAGCAATTAAAAATTTTTCTGGCTTTGGAGAGAAAACACACAAGTACATTTTCTAGACAACCGAATCATAGCCATGGGGTCCAATGATTTTAAATTATTTAACAATTTTAATGCATATTTGTGAAATAAACATTATATCATCTTTTCCTCATAAACAGATCATTAAACATAATATTAATGGAAATAGAAATATTTCCAGAAGATTGTCATTGAAGTAAGCATTTGCATAATGATACAGTATGGTGATCTCCCCAGAAATATTTGAAAGGGTGTACAAGGCTTTTGCCCCTATGGTTAATGGCTGTGTATTCTTACATGCTTGGTGTGTTTGTTTTTAAGCCTCATCTTGCAGTCTCTTTTTACTATTGTCAATGTCCCTATCTGTTAAGTACCTTCTACTTGATTGAAAGCAGCAGTCATGATTCAGAAGCTTGGCTACTTGACTCAAAAATCTCATGTTGTTCTAACTGTAACATACTGCTTGTGAAAACTGTGAGTCTAAGGACCATAAAGGCTCTAAAATTATCTTACTCTAGAATCAAGATACAACAACTTCAGCACTAGGGCATCATAAAATGGATTCCAGTCCTTCTTGAATGCACTTTAGTTGGATCATCTTCCAGATAGAGCAGACTTCCAGATCAGTAAGATGACAGTCTATGTATACTATTTATGAAGATAAAGAAAAGTTCATTAAATATTAAGAATTCTTAGGGAAAAAAGTGCTACCTCATGTGTTATAATAGAGACCTTTCTGGAAAGTCATGAAGTCAGTTGTGCAACTCCTCTTCTTGATGGAGTCTCATTCAATTAAGTAGATTTTTCTGTAGATGAGAGAATAAGAAATTGATAGGAAAATGTCAGAAAGGTCATGTAAACACTAACGTGCTGTAGTAGGATTTCATGTAGATCCATTATGGTTGTCACTAGCGGGAATCCTTACTCTTCTATTATTTTGGAGGAAAAAATTCAAGACTCCCTTCCTGACTAAGGTTAAGTGCCCCTTCCCTGTGCCATTCCATTCCATTAGAGCACCTTTACAAATATTTATCACAATATTTAGCAAATCAAATCTTATTTATTTAACTGTTTTTTCTCTTCCTTATCTATGTGCTGTTGAAGGCAAAACAATTTCTTTCATTTTTGTTTATCTAGTTTCTAGTAAACTGCCCAGATCCAAACTATTATTTACTGAATTATTTGAATTCAGTTTATTTAATGAATATTTAAACCTTCAAAAGATCTAGTGTGATTTTCTGTTTAAAGAGAATTTTGAACTAATAGCATGTTAAATATTTTCTTAATGTTAAATATGCGTGTGTATATATATTCCCATTATTGCCAATGAATCTGAGGTAGACCAATAGCATGAATCAATACCCTGGTGAATGCAGGTTCGATTCTTATTTCGTACATTTGTGCTCACCTCCCCACACTAAGCTCACATGGCTGAAATAAGTTCTCTCTCATGTTCTAAGCAGAAATAATAAGGAGTAAATCCATGTATTTTTCAGCTTATTCTCTAAACATTTGCTGCAATACTTAGTAAGTGAAATTATGTTTAGTTTTTTTTAATCTTACATGTCACAGCACAGGTCCAAAAAGAAATAGTCAAATTAACATCCTAAGCCCAATAACCAACGTACAGTCCTGCCCCGAAAATCTTTGTTTGGCTTTAGTTAACGCTTTTAAATTATCCCCTTTCCTCTAACAGTGGAGGTGTCTGATTGTTATTCAAGCCTTCCAGTCACACTTCCAGTCTGAAATCTCTGCGCTTCCTTTCACAAATTGATGAACTAGGCAGATTCTTTAAATGTTTTCCCCCTACACATGTCCTGAGCTACAGTCCAGATCCAAGCTAGAAAACAGAAGATGACAGTGAGGTTTGGAAATATATTGCACCAGGTTCAAATCCTAGGCTGGGAAGTTATTAGCCATGAACTTCTGTGTTTTAGTTTTCTCATCTGTAAAACGGGGGAGATGTTATTTACCTCACGTAGCTCTATTGATATTATGTCCTTAAGATTTGTTCTTCATGTTTGAAGACTTTTTGTTATTCCTGGTCCCACACTTTCCTATATGAGCTTTAAGGTCAAATTGTGAATTTCTGGAAAAAAAATGAAACTGACTTAGACATTGATAGGTATTGTGTTGAATATGAGACTTTGTTTTTATATATATATATATATACACATATATATGTTTATAAATTTTATATATTTCTGAAGGATTATCCTTTTATCCTTATGAAATGGCCTTCCTTGTACCTAGTAACAATGTTTGTCTGGAAGTCTTTTTTTTTTTCTTAATACGTATAGCCAGTCCAACTCTGTTTTGCATACTATTTGTGTGGTACTGGAATTTATTTTCCCATTCTTTTACTTTCTACCTTTTTGTATGTTTGAATCTAAAGAATGCCTTTTGTAGACC
The DNA here is from genome assembly GCF_048564905.1 of Vicugna pacos. Taxonomy (NCBI): domain Eukaryota; kingdom Metazoa; phylum Chordata; class Mammalia; order Artiodactyla; family Camelidae; genus Vicugna; species Vicugna pacos. Next base: position 65,933,156 of record NC_132995.1, on the reverse strand, counting down.
TCATAGAGTTTGATCATTTTTTAATGAATTCTGCCAAACTCCATTTTAATCGAAGTGTTATTTAAGTTGACTATAAGTACTGATAGTGTAGGATTAAATTCTGTCATTTTTTTTTCCTATATGTCATATCTATCTTATTCCTTTCCTCTGGTACTGCTTTCTTTTACATTAAATACTTTCTGGTGTTCTATTTTTAAATTCCTTCTTATTTCTCTTACTATCTATTTGAATTAATTTTTTTTATTGGTTGCATTGGAGATTGCATTAACTTTTGTGTGGACTGAAGGTTTGTATTCTCCCGAACCCAACAATGTCATATGTTGAAGTCCTCCTCCCCAGTGTGATGGTATTTGGAGATTGGGATCTTTGGGAGGTAGCTAGATTTAGATGAAGTCATGAGAGCTAATACACAGGTCACATAACAGTCCTCTAGTGATGGAACTTTTTGAGGAGCTTCAAACCCATTCTGCATCCTCCAGTTGCTGCTGGACTGCTGACTTTCAAAGCTGACTTGGTTGCATGATTGATGGTTTTTGAGTCTACCTTGAGCTGGGGAGAAAAGAATGGGGAAAAGGACACGTTAAAGTGCCACAGAATTTGCTATTCTTCCCAAGATTGTTATTTTCCTTGAGAAAGTACTCCTCAGGTTATAGCAATCCTTTGGTGAGTTACCAGACTTCAAAAAATGTTGATGTTGAACACTTTTGACAGTGCTCTCATTCCTTTTATGGAAGAGTGGATTTTTGTATGTCCTCACTATGCCATTTGAAAAAGTAAAATGGATTTTAACAGAAAAGCAGAAAAATATATCTGAAGGGTAAAATAGCCATTATAATTTTCAGAATAGAAAAATAAATTTATATGAGTAGATGATAAATATGAATAGAAAAATAAGCCATAAGGTGGGTTTTTAAAGATTAATTAGTGGTTTTGAAATGACAGAAAAAATAATTTTAAAACCATGTTGGACAGGAAGGTATTGACAATTGAAGCATTCTAGTTATGTTGCATACTATTTTTCTTTTTTAACTATTTTTCTCAAAACTCTTAAAATATACATCTCCATGTATATATTTTAACTCTATGACACAGTGTCTATACTGGGCCAAATATGTAAATGAAAGTAGAGTTATTTTTGTCATAGAAAAAGAACACTTGCCTGTCAGCTTTAGAACGACTGATCACAGAAGGCGAATTAGTACACCACAGAGGGCCATGGTGGTTTTGAGATAGTAATATTGAGTAATCAAGTGTATCATTTTTCAAGACTGTTAGTTAACTGACCTACGAGACTAATCTATTTTAAAAATTTTCTATTGAAATTTTTACCTAATGAATTTCTGAATGACTCAGAAGAGATGAATACTTTTCTACAAGGACTGTTTGAAATTGTACTTGTACAGAAAAGCTTTTTAGTAATGAAGTACTGTCTTTAGCCATCATATACACTAGTCATCTTGCGTGACCCTGATCACTTGCCCTGCCACTATTCAATTAACCTGTCATCCAGCGTTCCAACAAAGGACACAGAGCATTACACATCATAAGTGGCTCTCCAGTGAGCTCACTCAGCTGTGGTAAATACATTATGTGTGCCTCGTACAGAGAGGGAACTCATAAAGATACAATTCTACTATCCCTTTGTGTTTGGTTAAATTTCTCTCAGTAATCCAATTCACCACGCTCTCTCAACTCCCAACAGTCTCTCTCAGTCAAAATAAGTGGCCGTACCAAAAGAATATTAGACTTTGGTATGCCGTGTTCCAGTCACATTTATTTTCGCATTCCAGGGAAGCCTCTAAGTGGCTATTAACAAGCTATACTGATTATTTATCCACCCTCTTTGTAGAGAATGTTTGTCCTCAATTTTCTTTTCTTTTCTTTTTCCTTTTTTTGGGACTACTAGCAGGTATCTTACACATAACTTTCTAATTATAAAGCAAGTCAGTTTCCCTACTCTGCATGGATATGTTTGTTTGTCTTTCAATCCTCAGATAATGTCCTCAGCATTTTGTTTCTTTTTAATTTGAAATTTCTTCTTCTGCTTTACATAAGTGAAAGGAATGGGTACCAAGGTTAAGTGTGATCGGCATATGAAAGCAGATTCTTTAACTTGCTGATTTAGGGGTATTCAAGATCATCCTCTCATTGGGGATTCTGCTTGGGTAATACATTTAAAAAGCTGTCTTTTTTTTTAAGTTTGAAGAGCTACTTTCTGCTTCATTGTTTTGCTTATGTAAATATAATTAATTCATTAACTCTTGCTAGAAAGCAATGTGACTGATATTAAGTGATTTTTCTACATGAGATTTCAGAGATCTTTTTTTTTTTTTTACTTTCCAATTAAGAGCCAATTTACTGCTAATCATGGAGCCATCTGTGTGACACTCAGTGTCCTTCAATCTGAAAAATGAGGAGTTTGTATCTCATACTAGGAATAATGCAGCCCATCCTTCCCATGGGGAGAAAGCTTTGGACTCTCACAAATCTGGAATCTGAATCCTGGAGTGACATTTACAATCTCTATGACCTTTACTGCATAATTTTGCCTTTCTGAGCCTCAATTTCCTCATCTGAAATACAGGGTTGATGGTGTTATTTATGTCATGGGTTCCTTGTGAGGATGAGTTAATGTTTGTAAAATTCCTAGAGCCTGAGAAAGTGTATAGTAACGTAGTAGGTACATGGTAAAAAAAAATTAATATGTATATTTCCACTTCTTAAGGCTCTTCTCTCTCTTGCTCTCCATCTCTTGCCCTTTCTCGGTCTTACTGTCTATTTCACTCTCACTCACACACTCACACACACATATGCAATGTAAAACAAATAAATAGAATATAATATATATATTGGAGCAAATAAATTTATCTTCTTTACCTGAAAATGAAGTTTCACTTTTTCTATTATTAGCATTTATAGACATGCTAATAACATTGTCAAATGAATGTGTAAAACAAAATTCAGTGACTAGTTGCTTTCAGATGCTTTTTGAGAAGGCATTGAATGCTCAGTGATTTTGATTTTATTCCTTTATCCATTGCACTTACTATTTTTTTTTCCCACTGTCAATTGGAAGTTCACTAGGAAGTATTAATCTATGGACTAAAATACCCCTAAATTATTTAACTCTTAAGTAAACCATGAGGAAAACACACTGGACTAGGAAGGACAGGTAGTGAAATAAAAATTTTGTCTCTTTTGTTGTTATGATTATTGTTTTAATATTATATATTTTCTGCTGACTATGCAACTTTACATTAGTTTTTATACTGTTATTCAAGAATTCATCTCTCTTTGACAATAGCTCAGAAAAAATGTATACAAATCACTATTTTTATACCTTTATTAGGCCGCATCACAAAGGACACAGAGCTAAAACACAGTAGATTCTCAATAAGTATTCATTGAAATACTTACAAATTAATGAGTTACTGAATTAATTAATGGAATAATAAACCTGTGACATCAAGTTCCCTATAAAATGTCCAAAGCAGCTGTGCACCTAGAACAGAAAGCTCATATACTCTTTATTTTCATTCTTTGATTTCCAGAGATCATTTAAGACTCTCTCTATTCTTAGTAAGACCTCTGTTATAACGTTATAAGTTGCTTCGTATATTGAAGATACACTTCAGTTTAATTAAAAGTTTAAAAATAATACAGGATGATTTTGTTAATCTAACAGAAAAATTATTAGAATTTAATTTTTTTAACTAACAAACTCATAGTTCAATGCTTCTGAAACTTTAATATTTAAATAAATTACATGAAGATTCTTTAATGTGTAGATTCTGATTTAATAGGCCTTGGATGGGGCCTCAAATTCTTTATTTCTAACCAGCTTCCAGATAATACTGGTTCTTCTGATCTGGGACCACACTTTGAGTAGCAAGTAGCAACTCATTCTCAGACAGAAGTTTTAGTTTAACTGGGGAGGAGGGTCAAGCAAGCCCAAGATTAAGCAGGGAGGAGGTAAAGTCTTGTTTAGATTAAGGTGTGCTGAGCAGGGTGCAGTCAAGAATATCATTGGAGTCAGGAGGACTAATACTCTAAGTGAAGTGGACTAAGGCAGGAACAACTGCAGCTTTAGAAAATTACAAACTGGGGATTGGACTCAGAAATGCCAGGAAGCGAAGAAATTTATTGTGACAGGCAGATGATAGGATATGAACAGTTGAATATAGTTCCCTGGAGAACCAACCAAATGAAACAGTATTATTGTTTAATCTGGAGACCTCCAAGGCCAGATAGATTCATCTCCGAAATCAATGTGTGTGTGTTAAAATTTCAGTTTTAAAGAACCATGTTGAATTATGAACAGTTTTATCTCGCTAATATCAGAATCAGTCTTCAGATAATCCTAAATTCTTCATTGGATGTGTTTATTTATTCATCCATTGAACATTTAATAAAAACCACCACTCAATCCTAAATGTTTTTGTATAATCTTGTAAACAAAGAATATTGCCTGCTGTTCAAATTCTATAAGGGTCAAGTCATTAGCCACTGCAGTCGCTGACCTACAAGTACACCCTAAAGGAATTCAGAATGAAGCATTCTGTGTTTTGGTTATAAGAGTCCCTGGATGGTTAAAATGCATATCTAAGGAAGAATTTCAATGACCCTAGATTCTTGCATCTTCCCATCATGCATAGATAAGCACTAAAAATCTGAGATATCTGATCCTCCTAACTAGCAGCAACTTTTACCAAGATGTATGCTTCACTATATGTATTTCCCAACCAAAAAATTCACATATATACTGGCTCCTGTCCCTTCACTGTAGTCCCTCAGAGTGATCTGAGAAGTCTCCCTCACTATAGCCCTCAGTAAGACACTGAATAAATTCAAAACATTGTGCATTTTTCCAGTCAACAATATGATACTTTTAGCTAGACTGTAAGCATCCATTAGTCAAGAATTAGAATTTTTGCTTATTTCTTTGATTCATTTACATATAGTTTAGTACCTGGCACACAACTTAAAAATTCATTTGTTATAAAACATTCTACAATTCAAATCAATAGTGATTCAAGTATAACTCTCTCATCCTTTATTCAAAATTGATGATTTTGTATTTTTGATCTTTACACGTGCTTCAGAACATACTATAGTATCGGGACAACTGTCCTTTTTTCCCCTCTTCGACTTATGCCGTAGGACATCCTAGAATTAAAAAAAAATAATAATCATCTGCAATCATCAGAACCACTTTACCTATTGAAGGTCTTGTGAATAATATACCTGGTTGTGAGGATGATGTATCTTGACAACTTGGAATAAAGTTATTGTTACTATTATCATTTACCACTGAGAAAATTGTCTTAAAATACAAAGCCATAACCATTCTCTTTAGATTGCTTTTCATCAGTGTATTGAGAATGTTTTTCTAATAACATCAAATACAACAATAACTTGTTCTGAATATGAAAATCTTTGGTTCAAAATTATTGGTTAATATGTATTTCTTTGCAAAATTTTACATTTGTATTTATCTTCACCTGTCAAGTTTGGCAATTCAAAAATCTGTAAAAAGACTAAGGTAAAACAACTGTGACAAATGATAGATGCAAGAGTTGGCTGAGACTGAAAACACACAATCTGTGTGCTAATCCCAGGGGAAGAACAGGCACAAGTTTAAACAACGAATTTGTCATAGAAAATTTTTGGTGAAAGTACATGTTACCAAAGCGTGCCGTTTGGGCAGTTCTCAGCACAATTTACCAACCATTCTCCCAGTAAGAGATTTTACTCCTTTTAAAAGGGGAAGATAAAAATAACACTTCCCAGCATAATTAATGAATATATATATATGTATATTTTAAACTAAATAAATAAGCAGAATCTAGTTTGTGTACAAGAAGAAAGTAATACAATGATACCATAAAATTAGCATTAAGGTTTTAAATTCTTTCCTTTTTTTCTTTTCACTTGCTGATTCTTACTGAGTATAGTAGGTGTGTTTATTACAGATGGAGTAAAATTAAGATACACTAAAAATAATATAAAATAGATATATCATGCCAGAATAATTAACTCCTAAGCCAAGTAAATATGTACTCCAAGGTAAAACTGAATCTCTGAATCAGAAAATTTATTTTCTTCTTCTAGGGAAAATATTCTTTCCAAATATTTTTAGTTTAGTAGTCTTTAACACATAACTTTAAAAGATGGATTTTAATTTTTATCCAACTAACCTTAAAATATTTAATGTGTACTAGGTACTCAAAACTTGGAAAAACTAAGTCGATATGTACATTTTAAAATCAGTAAATTGCAAGCAACTTTAGTTATCACTTGTATTTTCTGTGCCTGTTTCTTCCAACATTTTATTTTGTTATTTCTTTTCCCTTGGAGAATAAGAGAAAGTCAGGTGATGAATTGAGAATTAATGCTCATGGAATAAGTAGAGGCAGTAAAGGACCAAAAGATGCAGTTTCAAGAAAGTGAAGGTGTCAGCAATAAAGTCATAAGCCGTGGACTAGGATGTGGAGATCACTGCAAATACTGGTAGTAGAGTGGTAGGGACTGAAGTTAAACTGCACAGGTTGGGGAGAAAATGTGTGGTTTGCAAGCAGGAAAAGCAAATCTAAAAAAATTATATGTAGAATATCAGAAATATAATAGGTGCTCAAGAACAGTTTGCCAGAATTTGATAGTAAAGGGAATGGTATATAGTGAGAGCTTGAGGAGGAAAAGAAGTTGCTTATTAGACTGTTTTAGGAGAGGAGAGACCAAGTTTTCCAGTGAGCTGCCAACAGAGAGGGAGAGACAAAAGATAGAAGGGAGAGAGTAATTAATAGTTTAAAACACCATTGAGAACAATTTGAACAAAGAGAAAGATAGATTAAGTTGGAGATAAAAGCTGGAGAGAATATGAAGCATTTGCACTATATCATGTGTTCATTTATTTGTGTCTCTTACTGTGGGAGATTGATTGCTCCAAATCTCCAACCCACCCTGTACTTACAGGCTTTCAATATGATTTTACAGCTCTTTTCATCAAGAAATGGAGTCTACTTTCCCATCCTTTGAATACTGTTCTTATGATTTATTTAGTTGATAGAATGAGGCTGTTGTCAAAATACATCAGTTCTAAGACCTGTTCTCAAAAGGCCTTGCACATTTTCCTCCTTCTGTCTCTGTCCTTTGCCTTCATTTCACCATGAGGACGTGCCCAGGATAGGCTTCTCTTGGGTGTCTGCTTAGACTGTTATATCAGTGGAGGCTAGTCTGCTGGAGGATGAGAGATGACATGATATAGAGATAAGTTGTCCTACCTAAGGTCATTTCAGAGCAGCTATTCCCTAGGTCACTTGCCAGGTAACTACAAACACACAGGAGATACTAGCTGAGATGAGCTAACTCTGTCCCATATTAGTAGTCACCCTGCTGACCTCTGCAGTAATAAACTAAAATTAATGTTTATGGTAGTATGCCCCAAGGGGCTTTAAGGTTGGTTGTTATGCAGCATTGCTGTTGCTGTAGATAACTGATACATCTACTCAAGACCAATATAGCGTTGAAACAGAAACAGTATATTGTTTACAATTATTCCTTCAGGATCTGCAATATGCCCTGAGATCATAAATGGATCTTATAAATTATTTGTTTTATGAATGGATAGATGATGGGTGCATGAATGAATTGAAAAAACTGTACAAGTTTTCTTCTAGGTGTTAAGTAAAGATAAAGTCTGATTTTACAGTGTCTTATATGTTGGGATTAGGAGTTAAGATATGACATATATGATCAAAGGGGAATATTTTTATGTTTTGGTTTTTTGATACAAGTATAATTTGACAAAAACGTTGATGCTATTTTAAGATACTTATAGCAGCTTAAAAAGAGCTTTTCATGTTTTATTCAGCTTTGATTTCACAGTAAATTTGGTGTGTCAGGTAACTATTTGAATGAATATTTTATAGATGTGAAGAAAAATAAGGAGATTAATCACCTAACCAAGTATTCTAATACATAGTCTAATCTTCCCACTTTATCACAAACACTGTTTTAGTAGAAGTAACTTGGTAAAATGAGAGACTTAGGAGGATTTTAATGTGAGACATTGATTAATATTTTAAAAAATATTATGCTAAATCAACATCCTCCCATGGGAATAATGTACAAGAAAAGAGTGATTACATGGTAGATAATAACAAGTAAATTGTCTTGTTTACTAACATAAATGCATTTGATGCAAATGTCATTCTATTCCTGGCCTTGCATACTATAAATGACTAAGAACAAAGAAAACCCATGGGTCAAATCAAATACTTCCAACATGAGGAATAGTTAATTAGTGAATGTTTGCTATTTAAAAAAAATCCTAGAAACATTTTGGACTTTTTCTAAAATTTCGTGATGTTATTAAAATTGTACTGATTCGGTATGTTTTGATGTTTCTTTGTTTTCTTTCTTAAAAGTCAATACAGCAAGCAAAAATGAAAAAAATATATGTAAGTGGTATAATAAAAATAAGACTTGAAGGCGTGAACATGATTATGCCTACATAATGGTAAAATCTTTTAAAAACTGATTCACAGCAGTGGTTTAGTGTAGCTCGTTACGTGTAAAGACCTACAAAGAAACCGACAAGTCACTTTTGCTCACTGTGTCATCTTTATCTTCTATGCCTCTTATATTCCAAAGGAATCGTGAAAGCTTACTCTTACCTTACCTACATTTTCATGAACTCAAACCACAAGACCCTCCAAAGACTCCTGACAGAGAACAATCAGAAGACTCTCAGATGGGAGAGCAGTGGTTGGTAAATGTTCAGGATGCATACCTCCAACTTGAACCTCTAAAATTTCTTCGGGGACCACATCACTCACATCCCAAGGGGTCTCATCTCTCAGCACCTGCCTATGGTGCAATAGCTCAAGTGGTTCATAGAACTTTATATATATATGTATATAATCCATAATATGTATGGCACTTTTCTACACTTGGGGTGAGATTATGGATAGGACACAAAAAGGAAAAGTTGTAAATTAAAATGTATTTTATTTTAGTTGGACCTACTGTGTAGCACAGGGAACTATATCCAATATCTTGTAATAACCTATCATGGAAAAGAAGCTGAAAAGAATATATATATGTATATGTATAAATGAATCACTTTGCTGTCCACCTGAAACTAGCACAACATTGTAAATCAACTATACTTGAATAAAAATATAAAAGTAAATTCTAGAAGGCTAGTATATATATTTATTATTACTATTATTTACATTGAATATCCTCAACCCTGAGATTACTGATCCAGCTTCATAGGGTAATTACCCATAATAGGCGCTATTACATTTGCACCACATTAAAGGCTAGGTTACAAAAAAATAAATCATACCTTTTGTCTAATTTTTAAAGAGCACATTTAAACATAAAATGATTGTTTTGCTGTTTTTCTAAAATTAATATTCCTAAGTAAGCATTTAAAGCAGTCCAACTCCCTGGGTGGAAATAATGGATGAGACAGTGCCCCAAGTTAGGCAAACAGTGAGGTTGAGGGCACAGTCCCCCAGACTATCAAGTCTGCCCAGGACCCCCATTGTAAGGAGTTAGGGCCCAAATATAAAATTAGAGGAAAAGATTTGCCCAAGATCACCCTCACTTCTGGTACCACCCACAAGTTGGAGAGTTTCCCAGAACCACCCTCCGGTTTGATAATCCACTAGTTAGACAGAACTAACTGAAAGCTATTAGGCTATGCTGATTATAGGAAAGGGACACAGAAAATCGGCAAAGGAAGGGATGCATAAGGCAGAGTGTGAAAAGGTACCAAATGTGAACCTTCCATTGTCCTCAGGATGCTTTACTCTCTCAGAATTGATGTGTGACCGTATGTGTGGAGTAGTGCCAAACTGAAAAGCTCATCAGAGCTTTGAGTCCAGAGGTTTTATTAAGGTTTTATTAGTTAGGTGTAATTGATTGATCAGTTGCATGTGGTTTCTTGTTCTTTTTATATGCCTGTATGCACCCTAAGAATATTGGGTATGGCTGGCCTCAACCTGAGTCATCTTGTTAGCACAAAATATCACATACGGTCATGGGGGCCCACATGAATAACAAGACACTTCTATCATGAAAATTTTAAGGGTTTAGAGATTATTTTCCAGAAGCCAAGGACAAAGGTCAGGCCTCTCTTTGGATGAGGCCAAATTTCTCAGCACACAGGCAGTGAGATGAGAATGCTCAAGGAAACATCTATCTAAAAACATTTTTAAAAACAGAAGTGTTGCACAGCCTAACACCAGCACAAGCCTGCTGGTGATACTAGTTATTCTTCATTACATGTACACACAAAGCAGTTACATTGCTAAGTTCTAAACATTATGACCCTGTATCATAGTAATGCTTAACAGTGAAATAATCATAATAATTATACACAGAGTAATAGAAAAACTACTTAAAGTTATAAAAGTGACCCCTAATAAAATAGAGACATATCCCCTTCATAAGATAAGAAGGAAACAGGTACAAATCAAACAGAAAAAAATCAGAGTAAATGCATATATACTTGAAAACACTTACCTAGGAGGATGCATAAATAAAGGTTCGTGGTAGGTTGTTTTTTTTTTTCTGCATTCTGGACTTTTACTAGATTTTTGCTTTTTTATAATCTTTTCCCGTATTACCCAAATTTCTACAGAAGCATGAATATCTTTGTAATCAAATTAAATGTATAGATTGTATGTATAGAGGATATATCCTTAAAGGCCTCCTGCACATGTGACTTGGGGATTTATTTGCAAGAAACTGTAGCCATCATCCTTTTCTTTCCAAGAATTTGCTGTTTCTGCACCGTATGGAAGGTTAAATCTTTTCAGTTAAAGTATTTAGGAATATTATGTGTTCCTCAGCAGTCTTAGCCTCCATGGTTGGTCAAGGATGTCTTGTTTTCTTCCTTATTTACTATGTTGTCCTAAGTCATTTACAAATAGCTCAGAATGCCCAGTAATTGATTCATTCAAAGAACACAACAGCAAATAAGATATGCTCCCAATCCTCAAGAAGTCCAAAGGCTAGCTGGGCAGTTCGTTTTAGAGGATACTTCACAGAAGGTAGTGCTAAGCGAGTTCATGGCTAAGGTCCTCAGCTCTTGAGCCCTGAGTCTGAGTGCACAGAGCCTCTGATTCCTAAGTGCAGTAGGTAACTTGAACCTTACTGCTTATGGGAGATCACTTGTACATTTGACCTTGGCTTGATTAGGGTTCTGCTGCCTGGGTGACTTCACTTCTGCAAGAGAATTGGGGAAAGTGAGAGGAGGAGGAGTACTGTTTAATAGACTTGAAATAAATTTAGTTCGTGTTTGTCTGAAAACATCTTTATTACAACTTTATTTTTGAAGTTTGTCTTTGCCGTATATTTTAAGTCAGCCGTAGTATCTTCCCCACAAAAAGTTGCTCGGTTGTCCTCAGGCTTCCATTGTCTGTTGTAAAGTCAGCAGTCAGTCTTACACTTCCACCTTTCAGATAGTGTATCTTTTTATTGTTGTTGTTACTTGAAGATCTTATTGTCATCTTTGATATTTGGCAGTTTCACTGTGATATGCCATGATACGTTGTGGTTCAAATATGCCTCCTGGGATTCACTGACCTTACCTTGAATCTGTGAGTTGATAGGTTTCTTCCATTTCAAAAAATACTTAGCCTTATCTTTTTTCATATCGTTTATGCTCATTAGGTTTCCCTGCTTCATCTGGGCCCCCGATTATCTGTTAGCTTTTTAAATTTTGCCCCATATTTTTCTTATATTCTTTTCATATTTTCTTTCCATGTTTTAATTTCTGTATTTTCTATCAAAATATATTTCAGTTTAGCAATTCTATATTTTGCTATGTCTAATCTGTATTAAACTTACCCAAACTGTTCTTAAATTCATATTTTCTCAGTTTTAGATAAACTGCTTAATTTTGTGAATTTTAATTCTTTGTTACTTTCATCCATTTTTTTTTCTGTATATTTTCCTATTTGTGAACATACCAGCCTTTCACAGTCCTTTTGTCCTGACTTAAATAGCTGGCTCACCTGTGGGTGTGCTTTCACTCTATCTTTTATTTATTGTCCATATGGTCTCGTATTCTTACATGCTTGGAAAGTTTTATTAAATGACAAACTTTTTATTAAAAAACTTTTTTGGCTTCAGGTAATATTCTCTTACCCAAGTGACAGATCTTTTCTGTCTCTAAGTTCTTCACATGCACTCTGCTAGATTTATCTTTCTGAAATGTTATCTTTGTTAGATTGTTTCCCCATTTATAAAAATTGATTGCTTTCTCATGCCTGTAAAATTAAGTTCAAATGCCCCAGGCTTTGAATCAATTAAGACATTTTCAGAATGAAAATTTAAAAATCTGATTTTTCTGTCTTAAAATATGAGGTATGTATTATTTCACACACTCAAACATCATGTTATATTTTTGTCCCAGGGGTAGCTGATTTGAGGAACTCATCAGTATTATCAAAGATACGGATTTCCTCCATCTACCCAGAGTCATTCAAAATCTGTTGACTTTTCTTATGGCTTAGCCCTCACTGTCAAGCATGTGTCCATAATCCAGGAGCAGGTACTAACATGCCTAGTGGGAAAGGGTTGATTATTTCTTCTTATGATCTATCTTTTATGAGGAAGGAAATGTTTCCCAGCAGGCCCACAGAGGCAAAGTGCCCATGGAAGTCAAGAGGGGAGCCTGAATGAGATTACCATAATTAGCTTAGACTCATGAGAACATAATCATAAATCACATGGGAGTGGGATAGATGCAACTCCTTAAAATGCACATTCTGCTAATATGGAAAAAAGTGGGTAATGGCTTCAGCAGAAGAACGCAACATTGTTTTTCAAAGGCAGTTACATAAAATCATCCTCAGTGTAGTCCCAAGAAAGCATCAGCGATCACCTTATCAATATCTCCTCCTCCTCCCTCTTGTTTTCCTCCTTCTCCTCCTCCTCCTTTAAAGAGTAGGTTGCACCTGCTAGAGGAATTGGGGGTGGGGGGCAGGTCAGTGTATCTAAGGAGGTTTCGGTTTTTCTGAGAGAGGACATGGAAGAGGGGACAGTATGTACATTTAGAAAGCATTTAATGCCATCTGTAATACAAATGATCTTATAATATGAGTTATGGAAAACAGAGCCTGACACTATGTCTATTCTGGTGAGCATATAGAATAGAAATTGTGTCTATTTAAAGGGAGTTAATAGGAAAATAGCTTTTGATATATTAAATTTTGCTATATAGATAAGTGGTTGAAATTCAAACATTTCTAATATTAAGGCATATTTGCACTATGAATACATAGAACTATAGATATTTCCTAGGAGAATTATTCTTATACTTTACTGGAAAATTGACCATATTACTGATTCTTCATTCATACAAAACTGTTTCACTTAAAAATTATAATATATAATGTCTTTAATGTGAATAAATACATTGTATACAAATGGAAATCCCAGATGCATATATATTAAACAATGTATAGATAATATACATTTAAGGAAAAAGTCACAAATAAGAAAAAAAAATACTGTAGAGAATATTTAACTTGGATTGAACCTGAAAAACTTCTTTCTAATCTGGGCACTCCTGATAACAAATTGGTTTTGGAGATTGTCACATAGAGTCTTCAGTTTCCTCTCCTGTAAAATGAGAAGTGTTTTAAGGTTTCATTCCATTTCTGATAGTCTAAAATCAATAAAAAAGGAAACCAGATACACAGATGAAGAATTAAGGCTCAAAGTGTTCCCCCATTAAAACGTATTTTTGGCTGTTTTCCTTCTTCTAGTTTCATGATAAAATATTCAAATGTATTTAACTTAGTGTCAAATACTTTCTGTAGTCAGTCAGTTGCTTAATAAGGTTGCATTTAATCTCTCTAAAGCTAATTTAGCTTTTTTTTTCTTTTTTAAATATGTCCTATCTGATAACTTTTATCTCTCATTTTAATGCACATGCAGTCAGGAGGCCAAAGATCAGTGCCTTATTCCTGGCCATTTTTCAGCCCTTATCACCAGTGAGTATCTTTCTGTCTCTCCCTTATCATGCAGTTACACAGTCTTTAGTGGTTTCAGTTCTCTCTCTTCTCAGAGCGGTACTGACTGTGACATATCAGTGTGACAGGTTACACATTTCTAATGGCGCCATCCTCTTTTGGTGTTGACCAATAGCATGAGAAAGTCAACTCATTTAAGATCGATTCAATGAATCAAATACGTTTCAAATTAGAATTTTATTTCAGCAGTAAACAATGACAAGTCACCAAAACACATACAGTTTTATCAATATAAGATTTTTTAAAAAGAGTTTGGTTTTTTATTAAAAGAAATGATGGTATATGATTTAAGGATCTCCTTTTCACTCACTGGGGATAAACTCGCCTGGCACAATTCTTGAATAATTCATGAGAGAAGAATAAAAGATTTATCAATAAAAACAGGGTCAGGTTCCCAGTGCAGAGCTTTAAAATATAAGTATATGCTAGTACAGCGTCAGAGGAGAGTTATATATTTGAGTGCATCCAGTGCAGGTTTTTGTTAATAACTTAATATAGAAAAATCCCATGCCACCACAAAGCCTAGAATATTTCAGAATCACTGATTTTTAAATATTACCCTTGGGGAAGATCCTCTCATGCCTCTGAAGTTATTTTCCACTCTACCAGTTTTTAAGCATCACTCAAGTATCCTTAACAATAAGAGGAGGGTTTTCGCCCAACACGGGCACCTGTGTAGCCTCATGCAGCATGGCATTTCAAAGGGGGCTGTCATTTAAACTTCTTGTCATCCCCATATGATGCTGTGTTTGATTCATGTGTATGTATGGCTATAATATATTTATGCTAAATATTGTCATATTTGATGAAGTTATAGGTGGACACTAAGGCAAGACCTCGTGGGTGTGATTACATGGCAAGCATACACTTATCAGGAGTGGAGGAAAAACTGTCATCTCATGTCCCTGCCAACAGCAATCAGAATGACCCTGACAGGTTGCTGCCAGGCAGGAGGGGGCATTCCAGAGACAGCACCACCGCCAAAAGAGAGACGAATGCTTCTAGAATTGGTGATAAATTGTATCAGCTATCTCAAACTTCTCCTTAGTGTATTGATTATAATTAAAATAAACTAATTAATTTGAATTATAATAATGATACACGTGAATGTTGGGCTCACAGATGAATGGGAAAGGGCACTGTGGATTCTTGGGGTGATGTTTAACAATAATAAGGATGAACTGAATTCGGAAACCTCACTTGTTAAGCATGTAGAGAAATGATTACAGATCTTTTTTTACACAAGTATTCTGACCATAACAATTTCTTACTTAAAGGCCTTTTTTTTCCTCCCGTATAAAACTCCTCTCCTAGAAAATCTCCCTTCTAGGAAGATATGATGCAATGTTAATTAGTTGGTCACTTTTAACCACATTACCGTAAGTGTGCCATAAAGTGTCACAATACAGATTATTTTAAAATTATTATTAATTTTATTAATAATGGTCAACACACATGGATTTATAAGGCATATACCCAATGATAACACTTTCAAAAATTTATATTGGTTCTTTAAAAATCACCTGCTTTTTACCACCATAATTTTCCTCACATTTGACAGTCTGTTGTTTGTGAATGGTAATAATGAAAGGCAGCCCCTATGCCTGAAATTTCCAGAAGCCCTAAAACAGTGTGCTATTTACTAGTCTTAGCCATAGTATTAGTGTCCTAACAACAGTGCAGGATTCTCTTGGATATTGTTCAGTTTACTAAATGTGAATCTATATTATTAGGAACAGGATAGAAACATCAATTTTTTATCTGTGACTCAGATTTCAGTGGATACCCAAATAGCCATATAATGTCAGTATATATGACTAATTCTTTTAAAAATGGATATTTTCCTCCTTGGGATTTTTTTTTTCATTAACTTACTACTTTTTTGGAATGCCACGTACAGAAGTATTAAATTTAAAAGAAATTCCATAATCCACCTTATAGATCACTATTGCTAAAGAAATAGTGGATTTGAGAGACAGTGAGTCCAGTCTTTACTGTAAATAGTATCTCATGGACTATACCTGCAGATGTTGAGAGCAGTACTCTTAGAATTTTAATATATTGCTAGTACACTGAATAGCGATTTTAAAAATTGCTTAACTTGTCATCAAAAGTGATTACTTAATTGAGTAGGGTCTGGTAACAGATATGAAAAATTCATAACTTAACTGAGCAATGAACTTTTTTTCTATTATACCCCAGTATATATATATCAGCATTGAATTAAACTATGAAGTTGCATAGGCATCTATAAATTGCTGAGTTATTACTCTCTATTTTCTTAAAATAAATATGATAATAATAGCTAATTCTCACTGGACAAATATTATATGCTAAGGACTGTGCATGGGCTCCATTTATATATATTCCTTTTATGTCTTCTAATAACCATGTTTATAACATAGATATCATCCCTGATACACTTGGGGTGGTGTATCTTCCCCAAAATAACAGAGTAGCAGTAGCCGAGGCAGCACGTGGATTCAGGACAGAACAAACTTTGAAAACAGAGGACTTGGTTATAAATATAAAAGCAAGTATTGTGATAGATTAAGGTTTATAGGATGATATAGCCTGTTATACCATTAATCCCCAAATGTAATCAAGAACAAAGCTATAGTCCTTGAATTATGAAAGCTAGGATTCACAGATGGTTTGGGGTGAAACAGTCTTTATTAAATACATCAGCAATTGACCTAAGGGCTTCCTTATAATTAAACAACTGCTCACCTTACTACTGTTACATACAAGACCCTGCGAGCACAGAGAACTGCAACAACATTAGACTTCCTTGAAGTACTTTAAAAAATAAATTCTTGAAAGTGTTTAAGTTAACAAATTTGTAAAGGGCCTCATTCAGTTCGGCATGCATATATTAAGTATTTTTAATGTATAATGCAAGAACTGGCCTATTGCAATAAAAAGATAAATAAAATCTGCCTCACATTTGCCTCAATGCAGGGGGAGAGACAGATAAGGAAATGTAAGACAATTTGATAAATGTTGAGATAGGTATGGCTGAGTTACCACGGAAGCACAAAATACGGCCCAAAGTTAGATCTGCCTGTTTTAGTCAGGTTTAAACAGAGAAGGGTAACCACTAGGAGATGATATAAAACCACAAGATGGTCTGGTAGGAAAAATGTATATGAAGTGTGGGAAGCAAGGAAAAATTGGAACCTGCAAGAGTAAGTTGAAATCTACTACAGTGGACAGAGATGTCAGTATGTCAGTATCTAATCACCTCCAAACTCAGAACACCAGTGATAGAGGTGATCTGTATGAAAGGTTGACGCCCTCTCTGCCTGTGTTGAGCATGTACCTGACCAAGGTGTCAGTGAGCCTGAAGAAGGAGGACTAGGGAACCTGGAAAACCTGCAGTCCTGACTGCGGACCTGCAGCAATGAAGCGAGACAGCAGATAAGCAACCATGTGTGTGATGTTTGTGGTAGGACCCTGGGCCTTTCGACAACTTTCTTCTGTGTGAAAAGGGTGCCCAGTTTTTCTTTTCTGCTTTCATTTGCTCATTCAAAAAAAAAAAAAAAATCTCTTGTGGCTCACCAAAATTGGAAACATAAAAGAATGGGAATTCTAGGAAAGGTGATTCCAATTTAGCTAAATTGATTGGATAAAAATCCACCCTACTGCCTGAATATTCAAGAGATGTTAGATATCAGAGGTGGGAAACCTTGAATGACTGAAGAAGTCATTCACAAGTTGAAAAGAGCTTACTCGTTTTTGAACAATTTTTACTATTGTAGTAGAAATTTGTCAGATGCTCATATAGCTATTTAAAATACTCCTAATTTTTCTGATTTCTAACAATTTTATTTTGTGCAGTACAGTTTCATAGAATGTGAAATACTATGAAGCTTCCTATCCTATAAATGTTTAGCTTGCAAATGTCAAATGGGGTATATGCTTTGATTCTCATGTATATTTTAAACAGATGAATGAATACTTAAGATGGGGGTGATAAGATGTCAGACATATAATAGTGGGCATTCAATATTTTTTAATTAAAACACAAATACCATTCAAATGAATACTTACCTTTATGATGCAATTGAAAATAAACTTTTTAAAAACACACTTTTCTAAAGCTGTGTCAAAATGAATTTTACACTGAAAAATATAATAAAGAATCATTGCTTTTGTAGATATGTATTCTTTTTACATGTGCAAATCAGAAAATTGCACATTCACAAACACTATTCTAGTTATAAAAATACAAACAAAAGTAAATGATTCACTACTAAAATGAGGTAAAAAGAATTATAAATAATATGCTCAGAAACGAGAAAAAATGAAATCATATAAAATGCTCAATTAAATCCACAAAAGACAGAAAAAGAGTGGAAGACAAAAATAGGAACAAAAAATAAGGATAAAAGTAGAAAACAGGAGACAATATAGATATTAATCTACATCAATAATCACTTTTTAAACATTTATTTTTTAATTTTATTTTTAACTGAAATGTAGTTAACAATATTAGTTTCAGGAATACAGCAAAGCAGTTCAGTTATACATATAAGTACATATACATATTTTCTTTTCAGATTATTTTCCCGTATATTTTATTATAGGAAATTGAATATAGTTTCCTATGCCATATAGTACATCCTTGTTGCTTATCTATTTTATATATAGTAGTGTGTATCTGTTAATCCCAAACTCCTTTTTCTCTCTCCCCTGCCCTTTTCCCTTTGATAACCATGTCCATGTGTCTGTTTTTGGTTATAAATAGAATATGTATCATTTTTTTTAGATTCCACATATAAGGGATGTCACATGATATTTGTCTTTCTCTGTTTGACTGACTTCACTTAATATAATAATCTTTAGGTCCATCCTTGTTGCTGCAAATTGCATCATGTCATTCTTTTTTATGGCCAAGTAATATTCCATACTATATATATACCACATCTTCTTTATCCATTCATCTGTCGATGGACATTTAGGTTGTTTCCATTCTTGGCTATTATAAATAGTGCTACCATGAACACTGGGTAACTGTCTTTTCAAATTATAGTTTGAAAAATGCTCAATATCACTAATTGTCAGAGAAATGCAAATCAAAACTACAATGAGGTATCACCTCACACCAGTAAGGATGGCCATCATTCAGAAGGCCACAAACTATAGAGGGTGCGGAGAAAAGGGAACCCTCCTACAGTGTTGGTGAAATGTAGTTTGGTGCAGCCATTATGGAAAACAGTTTGGAGATTCTTCAAAAAACTAAAAATACTTACTGTATGATCCAGCAATTCTACTCCTGGACATATACTCAGAGAGAATTTTAATTTGAAAATATATATGCATTCCAATGTTCATAGCACTATTCACAATAGCCAAGACCTGGAAACAACCTAAATATCCATTGACAGATGACTAAATAAAGAAGCTGTGATATATTATACAATGGAATACTACTCAGCTATAAAAAAGAATAAAATAATACCATTTGTAGCAACATGGATGGACCTGGAGATTGTCATTCTAAGTGAAGTAAGCCAGAAAGAGAAAAAAAAATACCATATGGAATCACTCATATGTGGAATCTGAAAAAAAAGGACACAAATGAACTTATTTACAAAACAGAAACTGACTCACAGACATGGAAAACAAACATGATTACCAAGGTGAAGGGGATGGTGAAGGGATAAATTAGGAATTTGAGATTTGCAGATACTAACCACTATATATAGAATAGATCAATAACAAGTTTATACTGAATACACAGGGAACTATTTTCAATATCTTGTAGTAACCTATAATGAAAAAGAATATGAAAATAAATATATGTATGTATATGTATGACTGAATTATTATGCTGTACACCAGAAATTGACACAACATTGTAAACTGACTATACTTTAGTAAAAAATAAGTCAAAAACGAAAAAGAATCAGCATTTTCCAAAAGTTTTTTGCAGAACTCTAGTGCCTTTGACATGTTAAGTATTCCTTCTTAGGACTTCGGTTGTCCAAAAAAGAAATGTGGGCAGCTATGTACTTGATTCCCTCTTGGATACTCAAAATTAATCTTAAATATTCTGAATTGTCTTGTGTTCAACTGATTTTGCCCTGTTGAAGCCAGTGTTTCCCAAGTTTATTTGAGCAAAAACACATATTTATGAAAGTGTAGATAATGCTTCAAGTCACAGATTATGGAGTCAGACTACCTGGCTTTGAATCCTAGTTTGACTTCTCACTAGCACTGTGAACCCAGAGCAGATTGTTTAGCCTGTCTTAGATAAGATTCTTCATTTATAAAATGAAATAATAGCAAATACTGACCTGGAGTTTTGTAAGCATTCAATAAGAATAGCGCTTCCGTTAAACTCTCGCAAAGCGTTAGTCATTACAAACAGGAAAACAGCCTTCTGTAGAAGACAGGTCGGGAAATGTCATCAAAGGATATTCAGTGTATTTATTTCAACATTGAATTACATGAATTTAGTCCTGAGCCTTGGATACCATTTTCTCTTTTGAATGAAGAAAGTAAACCTTGGAAAGACCGAATGACTTGTCCAAGGTCATACAACTCATTCGTGGCACAATTAGGTTAAGGAATCAGGTCTCCTAATTGCTAATGGAATAGCTTTTTCTTTACACTTGGCTGCCTTTCATATACTCAGATATTCACATATTGATTCTCTTTCAATCTAAGGGAAAAGACACTATGCGAAGAGAAAGGTGTTAGGAAATCAATTTCCTATTACATTAGTCATTAATGCCATCAAATATCATGCTTTTTCATCACCAGTAACTCCTTATCATTGAAGCACTCAAGGTTACAGTCCACTATGATACGAATATTATTTTGTACCCAGAACACGAGGCCAACAAGTTTACATTCTGCCAATTTGTACTTCTCATAGCATAGTATTTATTAACTCTTCTTTTAAATTTTGTTAGCGTACTATTATTTTTAATGGTCGGTTTTAATTTTAAACTTACTTCACAAGAGCTCAAGCAACTCCTATTTTCAATATCTACATTTTGTAATTTATTCAACTATTTGTCTGAATAATACGCTATATGATTCAGGAAGTCATTGCATTATTTCAGGTTAATATTAACACATCCACAGCAATGATTTTCATGTAACATTTAAATTGGTCCATTATATGACTGATTCTTTAAAAATGCAAATTTTATTAATTCAGTATTGAGTATGACACATAGCTCAGAATGTTTGCAGAAGTCAGTATCTATTAAAATACCTCAAGGACATCTACATCATTAGAAAATGATGAATATGCCAATAGCAACACAGACAGATGACTTGAATGTGAAATTTATTCTTTAGAAACCCAATAAGCATACTTATATTATCCACTTTTTTAAATCAGAAAAGCAAATTAAAACAAAATCATGTTCAATGGGATAATTAATGCATGCAAAGAAGTAGCCACTTACATGAACTGCTTAAAAAATTCACTTGCACGAACTTGGCACAAATTTTCTGAAGGCCAGTTGTGCATTCTCCCAAAGGCTTTACAGAGGGTGAAAGGAAAGATGTAGCTCCAACAGTGCCTGTAACCAAATTGTTTATAAAAATCCAAATTTAGAAGTTACTAAAATTTCCAACATTGAGAATGTTGATTAAATACATGATAACGCAAAGAACATACCAAAATATTACAAAAATGCAGGAGGACAAAAGATATTACAGAAATTTGCTGAATGATTCAACTTTAGGTATATAAAAATTTCTGTAATAGGTTACAAAGAGCATGATGTTAGTAATGCCAGTTTCTGGATAGTGGGATTTTAAGTGCATTTTATTTTACTCTTTTTTTGCCCTTGAGTGTGTATTACTTTGACAATAAAAGTATGTCTGTTTAAAGTTATAACACTGCAATAATGTGTATTATACTACTCTCCATATGGAGAAATCAGAGGCATAAAAGTCATCACTGTTAATCTTTACTCCAAAATTATGATTAAAAGTTCAAGTTTGAAAATATGATTCTACTGTAAAACTATAGGAGAAAGACATAAGGATGTGAACAACATTTGCTCCTGACAATTTTTAGAATATGTAACCATGAAATTAGGATTCAGAATAATTCTTAAAGTAATATACCCATTACCAGTGTCACTATTCTCTTACACGATTAATAAGTACTACGGTTATGCTTTTGTCTGTTTTCAAGGGATTGCTTTCAACAAACTAGTTGGTATTAGGAAATGCAATACTCTCTGGTTAAATTAGCACTTGACATTTTAAAATTCTTTAAAAAGACTACTTGGAATAAATTAAGTATAAGCTTTGCTATTTCTTATTTCATTTTTTTGCATTTTATGTACAACATCGTCATTCATCATGTGTGTACTGTAAAAGATACCTTCCCGCTCATGTTCCTTCAAACATCAATCTGTATCTCCACAATAAATGTTCTGTCCACTGTAAGTCTGCATACACAAGTGAAATGAGGTTGTACTGGGTTTTGTTTGTCTACTAACTAAATTTTTCATGATGATTTTACTTAATGCAAGCCTTTGTATGAAGAGAAAATCGTCATCACTTTAGTTCTCATTCAGTAAGCAGGCTACTTTCGCAAGTGGTGCATTGTTCCATGTTCCATAAGCTAAGCACCTTAAAAACTCAGAAAAGATAATAGCATGGTCAGTAATCCATCACCAGGCTCATCTTCCAGGTGAGCACCTAGGGAAACTAGACATTGCTGGTAAAATATTTTATTTTGTTTGTAAAGGGACTGATTACTCCGCCGTAATTTAGAATACGATAAAGTTTAGTGTAGGTGTTGTACTAGTGCTTTTCCACCTAAAATGTAGTGGATCTCAGCTACAAGTTGAGAAATGCCCGTTATACTCCAGCGCTTTCTTCATTTCCAAAAGGACTTATTCTAACTAATATTTGTTGTAAAATAACTTAATACCAAATAATATGAAAGGGGAATACTCTTTGCATATACGCTATTCCGAGTATTTTTCTAAAAATGAGATCTCTGTAACTATTTGGAAATGGAGGAAAAGGGCAGAGATAATCTTATTAGTGTTAGCAAGAATTTAACATAATGGATGCCAGATTGTTCTACCTACATGTAATCCATCTTCCTGGGAGTTGCTGCCCTTTGGAAAGGGCACTGAGAGTTGCCTAACTACACAGAGAAAAAAATGTCCTCCGTAGATACCCACGTGTTACAAATAATTGGGGTTGACAGCGTATTTTGTATTCCTGCCAGCATCTTAATTTGTTAAGAGTCCTTTATTTACCCTTCAAATTTCCTATTTTTATTCATATTAGGACACTATACTTGATCTTCATTCTTCACTGTATACACAGACATACACACACACAGTGTATCCATTAAAATACCATTTAGCTATATGAATCTGTTAAACTTTCTAAATGACTTTGTGAGAACTAGGTAATCTCCTAGTTAGTGTCTCTTATGCTTGAACACAGTTCAGAATAGAAAGCTTTCTACATGCAAACATGATAACAGATTAAAGATGGAATAGGTATGTTATACAGTCTTTAACCTTTGATTATTTTCAGTAGTGTATTTAGTTCCACTACATGACAGTCTTTCATAAAATATTGTTTTCCTTCAAAATAATATGTTTAGGTTTTATTATTTAAATTCATTTTCAATGACACAAGCAGCAACACATTTCTATTAACAATACTTATTTTTATCTCAAAATAAATTACTGACATATTTCAGACAGAAGTAGGAAAGGGAGCAGGCCTGGAACTGAAACCTTACCACCTCCACTTCTTAACCTTTGTATTCTCAATGGGGCCTCCATTCTGCAGAATGTGTGCTTGTGAAGTGTCCCCATTTGTTTTAGCTGTCTACAGTGCCCCTGTTAAAGTGTTGATCTAACCCCTTTTGTGCATTGATGAGCATTCCTCTTTATCAAATTTACTAGAAGTTTTCCAGTTTTCACACTATAGTGCTTTCATTTTAATTCTCAGCTTCTACTTCTAGCCTCAATATGGTTTTTACCAGCAGCGAAGGGATAGTGAATATGATCCAACTTTTCGTCAAATTGATTGACAGGTAATAACTGCCTTTTAGGCAAGATTTGAGGCCACATTTATAAATATTTTGACTGTCAACCCCCAAAATCCTCTAAGAGAAGTGATGCTTCTTCCCACATGCACTGCAGAGCAACTTGCACAAGCCTTTACTAGACCGTAGCACACTGCTCTCCAGTTTGCATGACAGTCTAGTTCATTGGATAATCTCTGAGCCAGAGTCATAATGTCCACCTCTCAGTTCCCTGGTCCTAGCCCAGTGCCTAGCAGAGAAGCCACTCAGCAAGTGTTTTAGAATAATTAATTAATTTTGAAAAATTTGAAAAAAATTTATAAAAGGTAAATGAATATATGCCACATTTTCTGGACCTTTGACTTATTATGTTCAAAGTTTGGACAATTTAATGAAGGAATTTAATCAGGAAAAATAAATCTTTGGGTTTTTTTCCTACTGCATACCATTGAATTGATCAATAAGAACTATGTTAATTTGACTTGAAGGTGAAATAAACTGAAAGGATCCTCTACATTTGTGATACTTTTGCTGAGAAGTATTTTTTTTATTGTTAAAGATATTAGAAACCCCTAGCACAACCTTCTGAGAAGAGTGAGCAAAATGACCCAAACTGGCAAAATGAATTTTATTTCACCAATTATTACATTTTACATATTTAGAAACTAACAAGGTTCCAGACAGTATGACAGTTCAGAAAATACATCAGCCACCCTCCTAAATACATTGCCCCATTTCTCTCTCTCTCTCTCTTTTTTTTTTTAATAATCTGCTCAAAAGACAGTAAAAACAAATGAATAGAGGATTTCGTCTCTGATCTGCTCATGTCTTACTAAATGGAAAAAAATAAAGTGAGATGAAGGGTGATACTAATCTACTGTATTGTCTCTATATGGAATCCTGACTCTACTTGCAAATGTTTTTCAAAAACATGAGATTTTCCATAAAAAAAGAGAAGCATCTCTAATTATGAAATACCAGTATTTAATCTTTTATAGTCTAACAGAGGTACTGGTGAAGCAATGCCACTGGCCTCCTCCTCCAGCCCCCACCCGCATGCATAAAACAAAATGGAGATAGCAGTTATTTGAACACAGTTTCATTTACATGGTGTTACTTTGGATTTTTATGCAAATAGGTTTATACAAAGTATTTTGGAATTTTACCTGTAATTAAGAATCTAGTATCTCTATGCCCCAAAGCTTTAGAATTGTGCCTCTTTGTCTATTTGTTTATTTTTTTAATGAAATATAGTTGGTTTACAATGTTGTATTAATTTCTGGTGTGCAGCACAGTGATTCAGTTATACATAAATATGTATGTGCATTCTTTTTCATATTCTTTTTCATTGTAGGTTGCTACAAGATATTGAATATAGTTCCCTGTGGTATACAGTATAAACTTGTTGTTTATCCATTTTATATATAGTAGTTAGTGTCTGCACATCCTGAACTCCCAGTTTATCCCTTCACTACCCCCTCTTTCTCCGCTGGTAACCGTAAATTTGTTTTCTATGTCATTGAGTCTGTTTCTGTTTTGTAAAGTTCATTTGTGTCCTTTTTTTTAGATTCCACATATAAGTGATATCATATGGTATTTTTCTTTCTCTTTCTGGCTTACTTCACTTAGTATGACAATCTATAGATCCATCCATGTTACTTCAATTTGCATTATTTTATTTTTTATGGCTGAGTAGTATTTCATTATATATACATACCACATCATCTTTATCCAGTCATCTGTCAATGAAGCAACATTTAGGTTGCTTCTGTGTCTTGGCCATTGTAAATAGCACTGCTATGAACACTGGGGTGCATGTGTCTTTTTGAATTAGAATTTCCTCCCAGTATATGCCCAGGAGTGGGATTACTGGATCAAATGGTAAGTTTATTTTTAGTTTTTTGAGGACTCTCCAAACTGTTTTCCCTAATGGCTGCACCAAACCACATTCCCACTGATAGTGTAGGAGGATTCCCTTTTCTCCACACTCTCTCCAGCATTTATCATATGTGGCCTTTTTTTTAACATTTTTATTGATTTATAATCATTTTACAATGTTGTGTCAAATTCCAGTGTTCAGCACAATTTTTCAGTCATTCATGGACGTATACACACTGTCACATTTTTTTCTCTGTAATTTATCATACCATTTTGTGTATATTTCCCTGTGCTATACAGTGTAATCTTGTTTATCTATTCTACAATTTTGAAATCCCAGTCTATCCCTTCCCACCCTCTACCCCCCCTGGTAACCACAAGTCTGTATTCTCTGTCCATGAGTCTTTAGATTCCACATATGAGCGATCTCATATGGTATTTTTCTTTCTCTTTCTGGCTTACTTCACTTAGAATGACATTCTCTAGGAGCATCCATGTTGCTGCAAATGGCGTTATGTTGTCGGTTTTTATGGCTGAGTAGTATTCCATTGTATAAATATACCACTTCTTCTTTATCCAGTCACCTATTGATGGACATGTAGGCTGTTTCCATGTTTTGGCTATTGTAAATAGTGCTGCTATGAACATTGGAGTGCAGGTGTCATCCTGAAGTAGATTTCCTTCTGGATACAAGCCCAGGAGTGGGATTCCTGGGTCATATGGTAAGTCTATTCCTAGTCTTTTGAGGAATCTCCACGCTGTTTTCCATAGTGGCTGCACCAAACTGCATTCCCACCAGCAGTGTAGGAGGGTTCCCCTTTCTCCACAGCCTCTCCAGCATTTGTCATTTGTGGATTTTTCAATGACGGCCATTCTGACTGGTGTGAGGTGATACCTCATTGTAGTTTTGATTTGCATTTCTCTGTTTCATATTCTTTTTGATCATTTGTATGTCTTCCTTGGAGAATTGCTTGTTTAGGTCTTCTGCCCATTTTTGGATTGGGTTGTTTATTTTTTTCTTATTGAGTCGTATGAGCTGCTTATATATTTTGGAGATCAAGCCTTTGTCGGTTTCACTTGCAAAAATTTTCTCCCATTCCGTAGGTTTTCTTCTTGTTTTATTTCTGGTTTCCTTTGCTCTGCAGAAGCTTGTAAGTTTCATTAGGTCCCATTTGTTTATTCTTGCTTTTATTTCTTCTAGGAGAAAATTTTTGAAATGTATGTCAGATAATGTTCTGCCCATGTTTTCCTCTAGGAGGTTTATTGTATCTTGTCTTATGTTTAAGTCTTTGATCCATTTTCAATTGATTTTTGTATATGGTGTAAGGGAGTGTTCTAGCTTCATTGTTTTACAATGCTGCTGTCCAGTTTTCCCAACACCATTTGCTGAAGAGACTGTCTTTATTCCATTGTATATTCTTGCCTCCTTTGTCGAAGATGAGTTGACCAAAAGTTTGTGGGTTCATTTCTGGGCTCTCTATTCTGTTCCATTGGTCTATATGTCTGTTTTGGTACCAATACCATGCTGTCTTGATGACTGTAGCTCTATAGTATTGTCTGAAGTCTGGGAGAGTTATTCCTCCAGCCTCTTTCTTTCTCTTCAGTAATGCTTTAGCAATTCTAGGTCTTTGATGGTTCCATATAAATTTTATTATGATTTGTTCTAGTTCTGTGAAATATGTCCTGGGTAATTGGATAGGGATTGCATTAAATCTGTAGATTGCCTTGGGCAGTGTGACCATTTTAACAATATTGATTCTTCCAATCCAAGAGCATGGAATATCTTTCCATTTTTTAAAGTCTTCTTTAATTTCCTTCATCAATGGTTTATAGTTTTCTGTGTATAATTCTTTCACCTCCTTGGTTAGATTTATTCCCAGATATTTTATTACTTTGGGTGCTATTTTAAAGAGGATTGTTTCTTTACTTTCTTTTTCTGTTGATTCCTCGTTAGTGTAAAGAAATGCAACTGATTTTTGAACATTAATTTTGTAACCTGCCACCTTGCTGAATTCTTCAATCAGCTATAGTAGCTTTTGTGTGGACCTTTTAGGGTTTTCTATATATAGTAACATGTCATCAGCATATAGTGACACTTTTACCTCTTCTTTTCCAATTTGGATCCCTTTTATTTCTTTCTCTTGCCTGATTGCTGTGGCTAGGACTTCCAGGACTATGTTGAATAGGAGTGGTGATAGTGGGCATCCTTGTCTTGTCCCAGATTTTAGTGGGAAGCTTTTGAGTTTTTCACCGTTGAGAACTATGCTGGCTGTAGGTTTGTCATATATAGCTTTTATTATGTTGAGATATGTTCCGTCTATACCCGCTTTGGCGAGAGTTTTTATCATAAATGGGTGTTGAATTTCATCAGATGCTTTTTCTGCATCAATTGAGATGATCATGTGGTTTTTGTCCTTTCTCTTGTTGATGTGATGTATTACATTGATTGATTTGTGTATGTTGAACCAGCCTTGTGTCCCCGGAATGAACCCCACTTGGTCATGATGTATAATCTTTTTTATGTGTTGTTGGATTCTATTTGCTAAAATTTTGGTGAGGATTTTGGCGTCTATGTTCATCAGTGATATTGGCCTATAATTCTCTTTTTTTGTAGTGCCTTTGCCTGGTTTTGGTATCAGGGTGATGGTGGCTTCATAGAATGAGTTTGGGAGTATTCCCTCCTTTTCAATCGTCTGGAAGAGTTTGAGAAGGACTGGTATGAGTTCTTCTCTGTATGTTTGGTAGAATTCCCCGGCGAAGCCGTCCGGTCCTGGACTTTTATTTGTAGGGAGGTTTTTAATTGCTATTTCTATTTCCTTTCTAGTGATCGGATTGTTCAAGTGTTCAGTTTCTTCTTGATTCAGTTTTGGTGGACAGTATGTTTCCAGAAACTTGTCCATCTCCTCTAGTTATCCAGTTTGGTTCTATATAGTTTTTCATAATATTCTCGTATGATATTCTGTATTTCTATTTTGTTTGTTGTAATTTCTCCATTTTCCTTTCTTATTTTGCTAATTTGTTCTCTCTCTTTTTTTCTTCTTTGTGAGTTTGGCCAGAGGCTTGTCGATTTTATTTACTTTTTCAAAAAACCAGCTTTTGGTTTGGTTGATTTTTTCTATGGTCTTGTTAATCTCTATTGTATTTAATTCCTCTCTGATCTTTATTATTTCCTTCCTTCTGCTGCTTTTTGGGGTTTTTTGTTGTTCTTTTTCTAATTGATTCAGGTGGTGGGTTAACTTGTTTATTTGAGATTGTTCTTCTTTTTTGAGGAAGGCCTGTATTGCTATAAACTTCCCTCTTAGCACTGCCTTTGCTCTGTCCCATAGGTTTTGAGTGGTTGTGCTTTCATTATCATTTGTCTCAAGGTATTTTTTAATTTCAGCTTTGATTTCCTCATTGATCCATTGTTTTTTCAGTAACATATTGTTTAATCTCCATGCTTTTCTTTTTTTCTCCTTTGTTTCTCTGTTGTTGATTTCCAGTTTCAAGGCATTGTGGTCAGTAAAGATGCTTGAGATAATTTCTATCTTCTTAAATTTGTTGAGGTTTCTTTTGTGTCCAAGTACATGATCGATCCTGGAAAATGTTCCATGTGCACTTGAAAAGAATGTATATTCTATTTTTGGGGGGTGTAATGCTCTGAAAATATCCACCAAATCTAGTTTTTCTATTGTAGTATTTAATTTCTCTGTTGCCTTGTTTATTTTCTGTCTGGAAGATCTGTCTAGTGATGTTAATGCAGTGTTAAAATCTCCCAACTATGATTGTATTCCCATCAATATCGCCCTTCATCTCTGTTAGTAATTCTTGTATGTACTTAGGTGCTCCTATATTGGGTGCATATATATTAACGAGTGTAATGTCTTCATCTTGTATCACTCCTTTAATCATTATAAAATGTCCCTCTTTATCTTTCTTTATGGCCTTTGTTTTAAAGTCTATTTTGTCTGAAATCAGTACTGCAACACCTGCTTTTTTGGCTTTTCCATTTGCATGGAATATCCTTTTCCATCCTTTCACTCTCAATCTATATGTGTCCTTCTCCCTAAAGTGGGTCTCTTGTATGCAGCATATTGAAGGTTCTTGCTTTATTATCCAGTCTTCCATCCTATGTCTTTTGACTGGAGCATTTAGTCCATTAACATTTACAGTAATTAATGATAGATGTGTGTTTATTGCCATTTTGAACTTATCTTTGCAGTTGAATTGGTATATCCTCTTTGTTCCTTTCTTCTTCCTTTTGTGGTTTGGTAATTTTCCTTTGTATTATCATGGATTTTATTTAATTTTTGTGACTCCCTTGTAAATTTTTGACTTGTGGTTACCCTTTTTTGTAAATCTATTAACCTATACCTGTTTTTATTAAACTGATAATAACATGATCTCAAACCCATCCTACTGTTAAAAAAATTTAAAAAAAGAAAGAAAGAAAATTCTATATTTCCCTGCCTCCCTCTCCCACTCTCAGTGATTTGTATGTCTTCTTTTATAATTTCTTGTTTTCTTTATTTGTAATTCATGAGTTATCACCTTTCCAGTTGTGAGTTTCTCATTTCTGTAGCATCATGCTGCTTTTTTATTTAGAATAGCCCTTTCAATATTTCTTTTAGCATGGGTTTAGTGTTGCCAAACTCCTGCAGCTTTTTTTTTGTCTGTGAAACTCTTTATTTCTCCTTCTATCCTAAAGGATAGCCTTGCTGGATAAAGTATCCTAGGCTGCATCTTTTTTTCATTCAGGGCTTTGAATATATCTTGCCACTCCCTTCTGGCCTGTAGTGTTTGTGTAGAGAAATCAGCTGAGAGCCTTATGGGGGTTCCCCTGTAATTCACTCTTTGCTTTTCTCTTGCTGCCTTTAGAATCATTTCTTTATCCTTGACTCTGGCCATCTTGATTATGATATGTCTTGGTGTGGGTCTATTTGGATTCTTCCTGTTTGGGACCCTCTGAGCTTCCTGTACTTGGATATCTGATTCCTTCTTTAAGTTTGGGAAGTTTTTAGTCATGATTCTTCAAAAACCTTTTCAATCCCCTTTGATCCTTCTTCCCCTTCTGGGACCCCTATTATGCGAAGATTGGGATGCTTTATATTATCCCATAGGTCCCTTATGCTATTATCATTATTTTTTATTTGCTTATCTTGTAGTTCTTCTGAATGGTTGCTTTCTATTGCCCTGTCTTCTAGATCACTAATTCGTTCCTCTGCATTAACTAGTCGGCTTTGCACAGCTATTAGATCATTCCTCATCTCTGTCAATGAGTTTACCCATTCTGCTTGGCTCTTCTTTATAGCTTCAATTTCATTTTTGACATATTTTATCTCTCTAAGCACTATCTCTTTTAATTCCTTCAGCAATTTGATCACTCCTTTTTTGAAATCTTGATCTAGTAGTCTATCGATGTCTATTTCATTGATCTTTCTTTCAGGGGATTCCTCTTGTTCTTTTAATTGGGAAAGGTTTCTCTGCTTCTTCATCTTGCTCATACCTCTCTGACACTGTGGTTTATGGAGTATCAGTTGTGTATTTTGGATCTTAAGGATTTTAACTATCTAATGCCTATTTAGGAATAGAACTTAGGGGAAAAAAAGGAAAGAAATAATGAGAGAGAGAGAAAGATTTTTAAAAGAAGGGAGAAAGAGGGTTTGAAAACAGTGTATAATGAATAGAAGAGCGAGTTGAAGCAGAGTATTAATCGGGTTGAGACGTCCTTTTAAAACCTTTAAAAAAAAAAAGAAAAAGCAAAAAATAAGGGGTGGGGAGGTGAATAGATGTATTTGAAGCCTGTGTCTAATCAATAACAGGACATCAAAACCCAAGAAAAATAGAAATGAATTAAGAAGTAAAAATTAAGAGAGTAATTGAAAATAGAACAGGTAAAAGCAGATTTAAGAACAAAACAAAAAACAAACAACAACAACAACAACAACAACAACAACAACAACAACAACAACAACAACAACAAAGGGGTTGTCGGTGTTCTCCTGGAGTCTGTGTGCTTTTAATGTGAAGTCCTTCTGTCTTCGTCCTGTTTTGGAAGCTCAGCTTGTTTTCAGAGGCCCTCCGTTGGCGCCCTCTTCTGTGCTGCTCCCAGCACCTGTTGGCAAGCAGATCGCGCCTCCTCCTAACACGGGGTCAGATGCAGCTCTCCTCTGCTGCGGGCGGGCGGGTCACTGCCCCTCCGGATGCCGCAGTCAGCTGTTGCAGACTGGCCAGGCAGGAGGGCGGGTCGTGCCCCCTCCCAGCACCTCAGTCAGGGGCTGTGTTCCTGCCAGACAGGCGGGGGGGCCGCTCTCCCTCTGCCTGCGCCGCCGGTAGCTCCGCTGCTCTGTGCGGCTGCAGGCTCCGCCCTGGCCGACGCTCCGCCCTGGCCGCGCTCCGCGGATGGGCTTGGGGAAGACCGAGGGGCAGCCTCGACCCTGCTACGAGCCAAGACCCAGCTCTTTGTCTTTGTGGAGCAAGCCCTCCGAGGGACCAGGATGGAAGGATCCCACCTCCCCCGGGCTGCAGGCCCGTCCCAGTCTGGCCCCCGAGGCTGCCGAACCCTTTGCTGCGGACTCAGGTCTCGCCCCTACCCCCGCCTGGGTGCCCAGCGCTGGAGAATATGGCGGCTGTGCCTGGGCCCCGCCTCTCCTCCCCTGAAAAGTTTCCGCGGGTTTTCAGAGATGGGGGGTATGCACCCTTCCCCCGACAGCACATCAACCTTGCTGTTTTATGGAGGGCCCAGGTTGTTCTGTCCTGTATACCCACGGCCACGGCGCCCAGCCCCTTGCAGGCCCCCGGAGCTGCCTCCATGCAGCCGCCCCCGTCCTCCGACCAGCTTGTGCAGCCTGGCCCTGCCCGCCGCTGCGGGCCCGCGTCTCAGGCTGGGTGTCGGGGGGACGCTCTGTGCCCGTTTAACTTAGTTCTGTCAGACCAGGGCTGCTCTGTACAGATCCGAGCCTCGGAGGCTCCCCCTCCGTCCCGCTGGCCTCTCAGTTGGCGAGGGGAGTGCCAGTCCTCCTTTGCCGCTCCCTCCCCGCGGGACCCGTCCCGCGCTGCTTTGCCTTTTGTTCTTTCTTTTTTCCTTTTCTCCTACCAGATTTTTGGCGTCTTTATCTTTTGAAGAGGGCGATGATCTGTTGGAGTTCCGCAGGTGCTCTGGTTGGCTGAGTGGGTCTGTAGATGTGGGTCTTGGTGTATTTGTGGAAGAGGGTGACTTACAAGCGTCCTTCTACTCCGCCATCTTGCCTCTTCTCCCATTTGTCGCCTTTTTAATTGATGGTCATTCTGACTGAGAATGCTTTGACTAAGGTGGTAACTCATTGTAGTTTTGATTTGCATTTCTCTAATAATTAGCAATGTTGAACATTTTTCATGTGCCTATTGGCTATTTGTATGTCTTCATTGGAGAAATGTTTGTTTAGGTCTTCTGCCCATTTTATGATTGAGTTGTTTGTTTTTTAATTATTAAGTTGCATGAGCTGTTTGTGTATAGAATTGTGGCTCTTTAAATCAGAAGCAAGCAATAGTTTAGTTTACTTCTAATCATTATCATGAAAACTACAATGAAGAAAGAAGGAGAGTCATTTATTGGCCTCTAGGATGATTCACTGTAAAATTCTTAGATTTTGGTGAATTTTTTTAAGTTCATTCATATGTGCTTACATTCACAAGCAATTTTAAACTTGCTGAGTTAAATTCCATGCTACATTCTATTTTTTCTAATAACATCGTAACAAGAAAAGATATTATAGAAATAACCACCAAAAACCTTTAATTTTATACAGTGATGTATAAGACTGTGTGTGTGTGTGTGTGTGTGTGTGTGTGTGTGTGTTTCTTTATCAGGAGAGTAATTAGATTTTTATTTTATAAGGAAATGTATTTCTAAATAGTTCAAAGCAGTTCAAAGTAATTTTAAACATTCAAATATTGTATTTGGTACTTGTGATTATGGACTTGAGGGCTAGTAAATGTAGTTCCTTTTATACATCATTCACATAGGATTAAAATGGAGCAACTTTGAAGTAAATTTCCAATGGTGAACATGATTTTCGCACACACGTGTGATCTGTGGCTTAAATGAATAAACTATCAATAAATTCAACAGAGTAAAAATGATTTGGTTTTAAAACAAAGAACAAATTTCATAAGTGTTTTTTGTTTTGTTTTGTTTAGATCTCCAGAGCTCACAAAGAGGCAACGCAAAGATTGTGACCTGGCATACTTCCTTTTTTTTTTTAACTGGGAAAAAAATTTTTTTTAAATGGCATTTTTTCCCCTCAGTCTTTCCCTTGATCCTATGAATGCAACCTTTCAAAATGGCCTAGGGTGACAGTAAGCTTGTTATCAGTGCTCTCAGAAGGCATATTCTGGAAATTATATTTTTTTGCCTTTTTTTGGAGCCTCTTGTTTTCAGCAGATTCTATGTGGCAAATATACCTACTCCTTTCATAAAGTTTTCAAAAATCAAATAACTTTTGCAATTTCCTAAAACAAAACAGAAATTTATATCTTTACGTGAGATGATGAATTTACTCTGATATCTATTTTTTAATTAATACTCAAAAGGTCTATTAATAAAAGCAAACATGTTACTTGACTCTTTTTTTTCCAGTTCACTTTATATTGTTTTCTTCTCTTGGTTTTTATATACTACAATGTAAACTTTTGGGGACGCTTTACTGATTTAATGATTTAATTTTGTTATTGTGCTTGACTTACTGAAAATAATGAGGTAAGTTTTTATGGAAGTTATACATTTAACAAATTTCGAATCTCAACTTATGGCTCTTTTTGGTCCCATTTCCTTTCCTTTTCAATTTTCTTTTATTATCATTGACAGTTTACCATAATCATTTCTTTTTTGAAGTATTCCCAATAACTTCCAATGTACAATTACAGTGGAATTATGATTATTTGCCTCCTGTCAAATCAGGAAATACCAGCATCTTCAGTGATTACTGCAAGTCGTTTTTAGCGATTCCATTTGTCACCAAACTCTTGCTTTCCCAACATTCTTTTTTTCTGTTGTTAAAGTAGGACTTACCGATCCTGACTATAACTTTCCAAAAGCCTTGATAAACTTACCCTTTGAACATCCTACTTCTATTGAACCCCACAAGTAGCTCAAAGCATGGATATCACAGTTGTATCTCCTCAAAAAATAAACACTTCTTGCTGTCTGGCTTTATTGTCCTCATTTCTATACTTATCTCTCTCTTTGCATTATTATTTTTAATAGCGTCAATGTAAGTTGTTCACATTAGGTTAAGTGTATACATGATTGTATTTTACCTGCACAATAAATCTCTGGGCAGACTGTTATTTGAGTTTACAGAAACAGAAACTCTGAAATATTGTTTATTTTTCTGGTAATTGAACAAGACAGAACACAAACTAAAACAAAAACAAAATCCCATGATCTTCCTCAAGTGCCACACCTGT
This sequence comes from Vicugna pacos, assembly GCF_048564905.1. Classification (NCBI taxonomy): domain Eukaryota; kingdom Metazoa; phylum Chordata; class Mammalia; order Artiodactyla; family Camelidae; genus Vicugna; species Vicugna pacos. The sequence continues at coordinate 65,897,759 of NC_132995.1, read as the reverse complement.
CACCTGAGTAAGAGAATGTGTGTCTACACTGGGTAGAATCTATATATTCTACTCACCTTGGAAGGCACTCATAAAAGTGTTAATTATAGATGAGGACCTCATAAATACTGAAAATTATAGCTGACACTGACTTCATTATGTGATTAGTAAACTGATTAATTGATAAAGAAATAATGGAAAGCTCTCAAAGAATGCATCATGTATTATTTTATAAACGATTCTTGGCATTGCCACTGAATATGCATTTCATTAATCCCAGCACTGAAAGGCCCCCTGTATCTCTGAGAGCCTGGCTAATACTTTTGACTTTCTATTTCTCTTCCTTTACCTCCTTATGTCATTTCTCTCTTAATTTATCTCCTCAACCTAAGATAATAATTTATAGAAATGTATAATGGAAAGTAAACCCAAATAGCACTATTAATGATACTCATTATAGGTAATGTATGAAATTTTAATATTATTGATATTAGTTGAATAATAACTTTCTGTTAACCTCAGGAAAAAATGTACATGTTTGCCTCAAGATAGAGACATTTTTATTCATTGCAGCCATCGTACCAACATAGTATTCTCTTATTTTTCAGTATTTTCTACATTCAATGAAGAGAACAGATTCTTTTTTCTATTCTCTGAATAATTACATAGAATGAGTTCTAATTTGAATCAACAGTAGAGTGAATTCTAATTTGAATCAACAGTCTTAGGAATTTAGAAAGCATTAAAAAGTTATTATCAGTAATACTTACTTTCTCAATTTAGTTTTAGTTTACACAATTACTTTCAATTTCATTTGTGCAATCCTAGAGATTAATAAGAAAATGGTCCAGTTTTCTGTTTAGGGAGCTATATTATGATTATTAGCCTTTGCTTTTTACACAGTTATCTCAGCTTTACTCTCTCTTTTGTCATGGTACCATTCAGTGTGAAGTGGGTAAAAAGCCCTTTCAGGTCTTCTCTGAAATAAACAATTCCCTGAGATTCACTCCTTCAACTTGTCCACATTCATATCTTTTATAACAAATTAATTTAATAAGGTTGACTAAGTGATCTCTAGTGTTGATGACAGAAGCCACCCAATTAGTGTCGTGTTTTTGTTTTTGTTTTTTTGAAATACAGTCAATTTACAATGTTGTGTTAATTTCTGGTGTACAGCATAATAGTTCAGTCATACATATACATACATATATTCATTTTCATGTTCTTTTTTTATAGATTATTACAAGATACTGAGTATAGTTCCTTGTGATATACAGCATAAACTTGTTGATCTATTTTATATATAGTAGTTAGTAACAGTGTCAATCCTTATAAGCAAGAATTTTGGAAATAAGATGAGCATATATTATAATGTGATATTATATGTGATATATTATCTGATATAAGTATAAATATAGACAATATATATAGTTCTTACAGATCAATAATATACATGATACTTTAATTAAATATACAATTACATGAACAGACATTTTTTTAAAAAGTAATATCAGTGGTAAATATATTTTTTAATTCAGTCATCTAAAAATCAGTGAAACAGTTATAATAAATTTCTTTTTTATTTTTTGGCTACACACTTGCACAATCATCTTCACACACACACTCTTAGAAAAGGTGTTGAGAAACACAAAGTTAAAGAGTTATATGACAGTGCATATACAAAGTTTTAGAAATATTCATACTCTTAGATCTAATAACTCTTCTAAGAATTCATCTAGTGGAAATAATCTTAACATAAATTCCCTCAAATAATTGTAAACAAGAATATTCAGCATGCATTATTTATGATTGCATAAATGATAAATAAGCTTAACATCCAAAATAGCAAATACATTAAGCAAAACATTATCTATCCATATATATACTTTTAGAAATCATACTTTCAAACTATTTAAGAAATAGGATACAGTATATAGTAATAATAAAATTATAAATTTAAAAATAAGAAATAAAGCTCTGTGTAATATAAAATACAAATTTTATTTTAAAAATACATTTATACATGAGACACAACTTTAGGGTTTGATGGTCCTGGGTAATAGCCATAACTTATTCTATTCACTGAATTATATTTCTCTATTTTTTTCAACTTCCATCAGTAAAAATGTATTACATTTATAATTAGAAACATATTTACCCCAAAATTTAAAACATACACACCTTTTATATTGAATATATAAAATAGTGACATGTAAAGAATAAATGAGTTCAATACAATAGCAAGAATTTTTGGTAGGCTGCATTTAAATCCATTTTTAAAAGTTAACCTCAGTATAAATGAATGTATGTAAAGTAAAAAGAAAAAACAAACAAAGAACAAGAACAGACAATCTACCGAAGAACTATAAATAATAAACATGAGAATATTGCTTATAATTTTAAGCAATTAAAACTATATAAATGTAACAATTATACAATTTTCAATTCCAAATTTGACAAATATTAAATAAAATGCTTGTGCATACTACACAATATTGAAGAGGTAAAAAGAGATGTGTTAATACACTACAGGTAGAGGACTAAAATTGTACAACATTTCTGAAGAAAGTAATTTGGAAATTTGCTTTTCTCTTACCTCCAGGAAGTAAGATCCTCCTTTCCCTCAAGGGTGATTTTATTTTTTTCAGTACAGATTTTAAAGAGCAATTCCCACAAAGTATGTTCTCCCTCCAGTCTAAAGCCAGATTGCCTTTTTCCCTATGTCTTTTCCGTATCAGAGGTCACACTTATGCAAGAGATGCCCACATCTATCTAAAAAGAACCATAAGCTTACTCCATGATACCTGCAAGACAGCTTGTCGAAATGTTACAGAATAAGTCTAACATCTTAACAACAGCTAAAAAAACAAAACAAACAAACCAAAGCACTGGAGGCAGAGACAGTTTGGGAATATGTGGACAAAGAGAGTCAGGGTGCCTGTAGGAAGAAATGGCTTATGGGAAATATACAATATTTTAATGGAGTTTCATTTGTTTTCTGGAATTATGAACAGTGGTTTTTCTTCTCTCATGATATTTGCATTTTCTGAATTATTTTTAATTAGAAAATATTCCAAAAGCTTCAATTATCTACTCTTACGTTTCTGCTCTCAAGTTCATATATTTAAAAATAGACTTACCAAGACTTAGGCATGAATGAATTTAAAAATATATTGACCAATAAAAATGGTTAATACATTAATAACTAATTTTAAAAAGCAAAAATAATATTACCATTTGTATCTGTCAGGTTGGAATATTAAGAATCTTTCCATTACCCAATGCATGTGGGAAAAGCACATTTATGCTATGGCTGTGAGGATTAATGGAAGAAACAGTTTTGGAGGGTAGCGTGGTGAAAGCAGTGAACACCTGAACATATATATTCTTTTGCCTAGAAATGTATGCTTTTTCTAATCAAAAGCAAATGTAAATATAAATATATATGAATAATCTGTATATTTTTTTCCTAATAGCAAAATATATATGTTGCATAATAACAATGCATTGTTTGGAAGGTTGTAAAACTAAAGTGGGCCGTAAGTAAAGATGCAGAAAAATCTTCTAAGTTATTTTGTTGATTCAAAACATCTGATTTCAGAATTACATGTAAAATATTTTACATTTTTGTATAATAGCCAGATCGAGCAGGAAGACATCAATTATTTCATTATTTAAAAATGCAATTATACGTACTTCGTGTCCACAAAGAAAATTTAGAAAAGAATACACTAAATCTTTGACAGTGGTCATATCTGGGTTGTGTTGATAAGGTTCATGAATTTTTACTTTCTGCTCTGTGCCATGATGTATACTACTTTTATAATAGTAATATTATAGCTAATAATGATAAGAAAACAATGTGCCTTTTGCTGCCAATAAATTCACTGCCATTAAAATTGAAGCTGATTTGATTTTCCTTAATTAATATGCTGAATGTGATATTATTGTTTGAGACTGAAAAATTACAAATGCCATCTTTTTTTTTTTACCAAGGGAATAAACATTTTCACTCTCAGAATAATAACCTGTTTTGTTCAGTCATACTTTATTGCTGTCAGGTCGGATTTTACTATATCCTCCTGTGCTGTCTGGATTGTTATATGGAATAATAAACATTTTATTGCATTTACTTATTTTAGCAATTGAAAACTCACTAATAATTTATATTTTTACTCTATTTTTTTTCAAAATCATGATTTTTTATCCATCAGAAGTAATCCTTAATGAGATTTTTTTTAAAACCTAAAATCTAAAAACTAACATACCCATCCTGGAGACAATCAGGATGTTCAGAAGAGATATATATTTCAGCTGTCAAAAACAATGAGAGGCGGAAGGATTGAGAGAGAGTTAATTCTATAGAAAATGTCCTAAAAAAAATGAAAGAAAAAAAAAAAAAGTCCTGATATCAGTTTCAATAATAACCAAAGACCAGATATGTAAATCCTTAAATTTCAATTGAGGGTCATGAAGTAATTATTATAGCTATAATAAAATTTGTTGTATCAGTTAAAACAGTTAACTCATATAATAGAGGATATACCAAGTACTCGGTAAATTCAAAATTGAAACCACTCCGGTTATTTTCCACCACTATTAATTTCAAAATAGAAAACGTGTATCTTAAAATGGTGGCTCATTGTATGTAAATGTATTTCCAATGACTTCGCATTCCAAAGAATCATTTTAAGCATTCTTAAAAGTAAGCAAACAGATAAAAATATATTGCTCTACACTAGAACATACTACACACACATACACACACACCAAATTGGTTAAATTCTCCAATTCTTTACTTAACTCTCAAAATAAAAGACCAGTGATTGTTTCCCCAAATTGGTATTTTCTTGTTCAGTATCTTTGATTTTTATCAGCAAGCCTTTGCCAAGCTCATTTTAACATGAGACTTTACATTGTAAATAAAAGATACAACAGGATAAACGGATTCCGTTCTTAAATTCAAACTTTCCAATTCATCTAATCTTTTTCTTATTATCATCATGTTTATCGTTCTTTTCACTATGCCCTCTAATTGTGAAATGCAATTTGCTCTCTACAGATTGAAACCTACCTAGCCAGGTTTACAAATTAGCTCTCTTTTTACGTTAGACATGATCATTTGAATGTTCTCGTTAGGAAATCTTAACTATTAAGAATTAGTGGTAAAGCTAGTAACTACTGTTTATTATTTTTGAGGCAATTATTAAGACAACAGAGGCACATCTTACTGACATGAGGCTCTCATCTAACAAGGGCCCTAATGGTCTTGATTGCATCACAGACTGAAAAAACCATGAGATTGTGTGTGTGTATGTGTGTGTCCATGGAGTCATTGACGTTCATTGACAGGATCAGTGGGGAAACCCCTTCCACAAAAAGGTTAGTAATTGGTTAAACAATCACAAATCACCCCTTATTAGATTTATTTTTTCTCTACTGAAAGCTACAGTGAATCTACAGTGATTGCTAAGCTTCACCCAAAAAGAAAACTGTTTTACGTTATTCATCTATATCAGGTATTGATTTCAGAATAATATTCACTTCAACATTATGTTGCTTAGATGATTTTTAAATTATTGATCAGATCATAAGGTATGGTATTTTTTAAGCTGTTAGAAGACAGAAGAGAAAAAGAGTTAGTAGATTATTTTGTTGTCCAATTAACAGGGCAAGGGAGGCTCTGAGATGAGAAATAGTTGCAACCTAAGAGTTACTTTTTATTCCTCAATTCCATTTTACTAACTGAAAATATTGATTAGAAAATAATAAAGTTAGATCTCAGTACCTCATCTATCTTCTTGTGTTAAGAGGGCAGCACTAGCAGAGACGTTCTTATTAAAATAGGTGTCATTTTTATTCCTGATGCACTTCTTTCTACTCTGCAAGTTTCCTGAGGGGCGTGAAAATAAACATACTTAGGAGATTTCACAAGAACTGTGTTACTTCAAGGAGACGTGCTGCAATTTGATTTCTCCTACGATATTTTGTCTCCAGAATAAATCAGATTTTTTATTAGTGTGTCATTTATTCATATATTGTGTTTTTTAACCAGTAATTGTTCAGGACACAAATACCATAATTAGGATAAAGAACATTTAAATGAAACAACCACCATTGTTGGCTAAAAGTAACAGTTCCACTGTACTGGAATCTATATCCCACATGTGGCAGAAATACAAGTAGAAATTTGATTAAATAGCAATGTAGGACATGTACCACAATAGTAGTGAGGTGCAGCTTTGTGAATTAAAAAGTATACAAAATGTGTGTCCTTAATATCTAAGGGTATCAATACAGAAGTGTGTATATTCTTTTACTGGTAATTAATAATTTTATTGAATTACACTCCAGTGAAATTTGCATAAAATGATCCATTTTAGGTTTTTTGTTCAAAAATAGTTTGTGATCTATTAAAAATACATGAAGAGAATGTGTATCCTCTATTTTTCAGGTATAGCATCAATCTGTCTGTATATCAATATATTCACACACAGACATAAAATTAGTTTTTTAAAATTTTCTATTTGGGTCATATTATCTCACTAAAATTGTAAATCTGTATCTAACAAATCATTTTATTTGATTTTTTTGTATAAATGTTCTACCACTTTATTCATTTTAAACTGCTTTATCAGTCTCTGAGACAGATGTGTGAGAATCTCCCACTGTGATTATGGATTTGCCAATTTCTCCATTATTTTAAAATATTTCTGGTAGTAATTTTAATAACATTTTAGTATATTGTTCTTTTTGCTATTATAAACATTCCTCTTTTTCATATATTTATGCAAATATAATATTTAAAAAGGAGGGTTAACTTATATTAACTTACATTTTATTGGGATAAACAAACAGCAAAAATTAAAGCTGATTATTTTGTGATAATTGGGTAGTGACATCTAAGGAAAAATAAAGCTATGTAAAGAGATACTGTGTGATGGCAAGCCTCTTTGAGGCGATGACTTTGGAATAGAATCCTGAAGGTACTTGATAGATCAAATCACGTCTGTTACTGGGCAGACAGCATTTCAGGAAGTAACTGCAAAGTTCTTGGGAAGGGAGGCTGAAAGGAGAAGTCCAGTAATGGAAAGGCTACCTGGCTAGAGTGAGCAATGGAAAGTGTGGAATAAAACGGTGTTACAAGAGGCAAGACTTGCAGAGAATTAAATTTGAGTTTTAATCCAATTGGTACTGAAAAACTACTAAAGTCTGCTAAATCTGCTGAAGCAAATTTCTGTTAGTATTCACTAGGTGTGTTTCCTTCCATTTCTTACTTTGATATATTCTAGGTAATTTTGTTTTATGTGTATCTTTTAAAGAGCGCCTTGCTGCTTGTCTGTTTGTTTTACTTGAGTTATACTTGACATACAACATTGGGTAAGATTAAGGTGTACAACGTATTGATTTGATATCTTCATATTGCAGTATGATTGCCAGAGTAGCATTAGCTAATGCCTGTATTTCTTCACATAATTGTTATTTCTTCTTGTCTTGGGAACAATTAAAATCTAGTCTCTTAGCAAGTGTAATGTTGATAATACAGTTTTGTTGTCAATAATTGCTGTACTGTATATTATATCTCCAGTACTTATTTATATACTGGTTGCAAGTATCTACCCTTAAACAACATCTCTCCCATTCTCCCATGCCCCAACCCTTGGTAACCATTTTACTCTCTGCTTTTACAATTTCAGTTTTTTTTTTTTTTAGATATCACATTTAAGAAATATTATACAGCATTTGTCTTCCTCTCTCTGACTTATCTTACTCGGCAAAATATCCTCAGGCTCCATCTGTGTTGTTGCAAATGCAGAATTCCCTTTTTTTCTTGTGGCTGAATAGTATTCCATTGTATAACTATACCATACTCCTATGTTTATTACAGCATTATTCATAATAACCAAGATATGGAAACAACCTAAGTATTCATCAATAAATATTGTTTTTTTTTAACATTTTTTGATTTATAATCATTTTACAATGTTGTGTCACATTCCAGTGTTCAGCACAGTTTTTCAGGCATACATGGACATATACACACTCATTGTCACATTTTTTTCTCTGTGAGCTACCATAACGTTTTGTGTATATTTCCCTGTGCTATACAGTATAATCTTGTTTATCTATTCTACAGTTTTGAAATCCCAGTCTATGCCTTCCCACCCTCTGCCCCCCTGGCAACCACAAGTCTGTATTCTCTGTCTGTGAGTCTATTTCTGTCCTGTATTTACGCTTTGTTTTTGTTTGTTTGTTTGTTTATTTTTTAGATTCCACATATGAGCGATCTCATATGGTATTTTTCTTTCTCTTTCTGGCTTACTTCACTTATAATGACATTCTCCAGGAGCATCCATGTTGCTGCAAATGGCGTTATGTTGTCGGTTTTTATGGCTGAGTAGTATTCCATTGTATAAATATACCACTTCTTTATCCAGTCACCTGTTGATGGACATTTAGGCTGTTTCCATGTTTTGGCTATTGTAAATAGTGCTGCTATGAACATTGTGGTGCAGATGTCATCCTGAAGTAGAGTTCCTTCTGAATACAAGCCCAGGAGTGGGATTCCTGGGTCATATGGTAAGTCTATTCCTAGTCTTTTGAGGAATCTCCACGCTGTTTTCCATAGTGGCTGCACCAAACTGCATTCCCACCAGCAGTGTAGGAGGGTTCCCCTTTCTCCACAGCCTCTCCAGCATTTATCATTTGTGGATTTTTGAATGATGGCCATTCTGACTGGTGTGAGGTGATACCTCATTGTAGTTTTGATTTGCATTTCTCTGATAATTAGTGATATTGAGCATTTTTTCATGTGCCTTTTGATCATTTGTATGTCCTCCTTAGAGAACTGCTTGTTTAGGTCTTCTGCCTGTAAATATTGTTTTTATCTAGCTTTTTATCTTTCTTTTAATAAGACAGAATAACATGGTCATCAAAAAGTGTTCCCTGGATTCAGTTTCATGACCTTGGACCAGTTTACTTAAATTATCTAGGTTATGACTTCCTTTTTTGTGAAATGAGAATAATTACAGTACTTATGGGTTTGCTTGCAGAAGTAAAATATTTAATATATGTGAAGCCTTTATAACAGTAGCTAGTTTGTGTAAAGTGCTTGGTAAGTGTTAGCTGTTACTATTAACTGAATTTATTCCATTCACATTTATTGTAATTAGTGATTTTGTACTCACACACTTGCATACATATATACATGTATATATACATAAATAGTTATTTTTGACATTATATTCTGAGTCATTTTTTTCTTTGCTTATTTTTCTTCCAATTTTAGGTTGTATTAACAGATTTATTTTAACTGCTTTGTTTCTCTGTACAGTTCAGAAGCCATAAGTGTATTTTTGTTCTGTTAGTGGTTATCCAATTAAGAATTTCCTAAAACTCTGCTTTTAGAGATAAGAAAGTAATGCCCCCTTTTTTCACTAGAAGAATGTTGAAAATAAACAAGTGAAATATCAATGTCACAGCACTCTAACTACTGACACTACTAATATCTAGTAGTACTTAGTATATTCAGTGATTGTCTCATTAAACAAATTAAAGCAATATAGATTTTTGCCTTTATAAATATGTGAGGAGTAATCTATTGCTTCTGATGTAGTAACTTTTTGTGGCATGGACTATTCAAAACTTTTCAGGAAAAAGGATTGGGGAGAAATCCTAACAGTCTTTCAGTAACTGGCTTGGCAGATTGTAGTGCATATCTTAGTTGTTTGAATGATGTTTTGAGAATAAGTCAACTCCTTTTGCTTCCTCTGTGAAAAGCAAATTAAAATTGTGGACCATTTCTATCCAAACCATGGTCCAAAAGAGGCATTCTTATAATATCCACTGAGGGAAGAGACATGGGCCGAAAGAGTGTTCTACTTTGGGGACCAAAAGTGAAACTGATTATTTCTTTTGTTCTGCATAGGATTACCCAATTAGACTCCTTTTAAAACCTGCCTTAGTTAATTAGTCTATGGGGTAAAGGAGTTTGAACTAACTGTTTCCCCCAGTGCTTGGATCTTCTAAGTAACTCTATTCCAATGGAATACAGTAACAAATCGCCATTATTAATTTTAGTCAGAAACCTCCATGTATTAAGGAGGATTGTTTATAAGTCAAAGAAACCCACTGAAATTAGCTTAAACAAAAGGTAATCAAGCTTATTATGTGAAAGCAGAGAGAGTACATGAAACCAAAGGAGGGACAGTCTTTCCATCTCTCACTTCAGCTCCTCTCTCAGCATCTCCTTCATTCTTTAACTCTGTGCACTTGCTTTTTTTGCTTCAAAACATGCATAATGATAGTCCACTCTTTTAATATCTTCTCTCTTTAAAAGTCAAGCACATACTTTAAATTTCTTAGTCACAGTTCTAAATTCCCAGAGAAATGACTATAGGTCAGAAAATATCCTCAGATCAGGTAACTGTCTAAAACATTATCATTAGATGTAAATTGAAAGTGAGTCTTTGGGGAAGAATTGAGATTGGGGGACATTTGACAAAGAGGTACTTATGTCAGAAACCAAAAATGTGCTGAATAGATCACTCGCGTGGAAGAAGAATCCTTATTTCTATATGTGCACAGACTCTGGCTGTCCTAGTTATGGACTTACTTTTGGAATCTGCTATTTATTAGGCCCTAAATATTAGTTATTATTAAGATATGCTTATATATTTCAGCTGCATTCCTATGACTAACCTAGAGAAGATAAATATTTTTTAGCTGGGGAAAACAATTAAATATGGAGACCTACGTATACTTATTAAAAAGCCATTGCCTCTAAATATATATCAATTTATCTTCAATTGCATATGAACTCTTTGTATGTTCAATCTTTATAAAATAATATACTACCCTATTTTTTGTGCTAACTTTTTCCTTAGAACAGTTATAGAGGTTATGGGAAAGAATCAAGACAATTAGATTGTAAGTGAAAATATTTTGATCTATCATGGCTCTTCTCTTAACTAGAGAGAGACTCAGAAATAAATTGCTAATGGCCTTTTAAGAAAATAAAAGTTAATTCTTCTTTTCCCATTAGTTCTTTCTTGCTTACTAAACTAAAATATCTTAGTTGCCCTTTCTAGCTCATATGGCTTTTTGAAAACACGACAGCTACAATTCAGCAGCTGGGCTTCGCCTAAAATCTGTGCTGGTGGGCGAACCATAGATAAGAGTGGCAGACTATTAAACATTAAAACATTAAAGTTTTCCAGGAAATCAGTTTGAAAATATTTGAATAAAAATGAATTCAACTTTCATTTTAACGTTTGTCATTTCTACAACTGAAAATTTAGAAGGTGAGGAAGAGAGAGTACCCAAGAAGTTGTAAATTGTCATACGTGTTTAAAGCAGTTAAAAGTGAAATCAGGGTATGATGCAGAAGAATAGATTCTGTATTCTTTTCTTGGCCTAAAGTCTATCATTAAGGCCAATATGTTGAATTATGCATTATTGACATCTCCTAGTCTAGATCTAGGAAATAAAGTATATAATATACGTTACAGTCAGTTAATTCCACATTTTGATCACTACACAATATAAAAGTCAAGAAAAAGATCAGAGATCGTCTAATAACCCCCATGTATGAAAGATGAGAAAACTGAGACCCCAAGAAGAAAGATAATTTTTCTAAGGCCACATTAGTAGTAGTGGCAAAATGTGGTCCAGCACACAAGCCTTCTGGTTTCCAGTATGCTTTTGCTGTTTCACACACCCTCACAAGGTAATCTTCCTGTCACTGTCCTAGAGGTGAATTGCAAGCTTCTCATTTTTCTCATCTCACAGTATGAGACCCACTGTTTCAACCACGATCGAGTGAGATAGCAGCATTATTAATATTTATTAAACTCTAGTCATAGCACTTTGCGTATTGCTGGGTTGGAGCAATTTGGTTGAAAACAAGTTGCTTAGCACGAAAATCTGGTTGAAGTAACATTTGGCACATCCCAAGGAATAGCTTACTCTTAGATATTTAGGTTCATTTAAAATTCCCCCTCAATATTGAACATCTAACTTCTAAATTTGTACCCATTGCAATCAATGTACGGTAGAAATAATTTGCTACACACTTAGATTTATTTAAATTAGATGAAAATGTGGAAACATCCATAAATACTTGCAATGCCACATCATATTTATTATCAAATTATGATTTAGGCCTAAGCTTGCTGTAAATTAAAATCCTTTCGACAAAATTGCATGTAGCTCTATCATTCAAATCATTTCACTAGCTACTGTGAATGTTGTACTGTATTATTATGTGAGCATCAAAACACTTTTTCTACTCATGAAGTAAATTTATATCTGTAAAGAATTTGTAATCCCTCATTAATAAATAGGGCATGCATTCAGTGAGTTTGTTTTTGAGAAAAGAAAATATTTCCATCACAATAATTATTTCCAGCAGTTTCTATGGTTGAGATTGAAAAGTGGGGCACTCAATACCTTTTAAAATAAATGGCAGAAGGCATATTTTGTAACTAAAAGCAGACAAATATTTTCTCCCAAATGAAAAAGGAGTGTGTTCTAAAGAAGAAATTCCACTTTTTAGAAACCACAGTGGCATTCTCATTTTTTCACCTGAAATCTCTCTCCAATTTTTTCATTGAAATTCCATAGTTCTTGGAAAGCAAAGAAATGACTTTAAATTATCACTTATTTTACTTTTTATATGAACCCTTTCCATTTTATTGGAAAATGAGTTTAACCTTCAGACATTTCAGTAATTTATCTATATTTTTATAACCAGCTGCTTCTAGACATGCTTAAGATTTATCCCAAGTGCTGTGGTCAGTCAGCAAGGCGGTACGTATTTACGGAGTGTCAGGTGCATGGATAAATCTAGTTTAGTCACAGGTTTCAAACAGAACTTAGATTTTAGATACTATGTTTTAAAATATTTATTATGACTTTATGTCCCCTTGCCCTTAGTTTCTTTAGGAAAATAACAATGTGTGTTATTGGAAATGCATATAGCTATATATTTAGTGAGATTGGTGGTAATTATGATGTGAGTAAAAACATCTTTCTTGAAACGCCGTTATCTTGGCTGTTTAATATTAACAGCATTCCTGGTGGATTTTACAATTAAGTTGTTATTTGATGAACATCCATAAGAGACTCAGATGAATAGGAATTATCACTAATTATAAACTAGCTGCTCATGAATGCATATTAACAGTTTTCAATCTTTTTTTCAAATTGCTATTAACTTTCCAATAAAAAACTATAGAAGTTTTAATTCAGTGAAATTGTGTGTAAAAATATGTAAAAACATATCCTTTTGCGCTTTATTTGTTGGAAATCCAGGTTTTTGTTTTGGAAGAAAGAAACCTCATTAAGGCCATGACCCTATTCATACAGTAAGGGCAGAAGGAGGACTCAGAAACCACAGTCACGGACTCCTCCAGCCTCGTTAGTGAGTAAGAGATGTGTTTGTCAGAAACCCAGTTGGGCTACATCAGCAACACTACATTAAGCAGCATATACAATTTGCACGTTTATGGACTGATGTACTTAACATTTATGAAGACTCATTTTTCTTTTGCCTGAAAAGAAACAATACTAATAGTGTGTGCAATTAAGAGCTCCCAAGAATAATGGAAAAACTGGTGACCCGTAACCACATTTAGTACTATGTGCTGCCTTGAAAACATAATGAATTCCTCCCTGTTGTCTTCATAGAATGTCAATGCAGATAAATAATCTATACAACTGCTAGAATAAGACAGGAGATGATGAAGGGATGGTGACCAAGGTAGTCACTAAAGATGCAGCCTTACTTCCCTGTACATCCCCCATCCCCCAACTTACTGAAGAATCCTCTTGAAAAGACAGTTCAATTCTAACAGCATTTATTAATAATCTTCTCGGATAGGTGCTACACAAATAAGTAGGAGTCCTTTATCTCCAGGAATAATAAAGCACACTGAGAAAAAGAAACAATAACTCTATAGAAAATACAAAGTGAAGAAGCAAAATGAGTGGTGGAAATGATAATTAAAGAATTCAAAGAAAATGCAATCAGAGGAAGAAGGAGAAATTGGGTAATCATTAGAATAGAGTAGGAGCTTGGATTGATGGTAATGGATGGACATAAAAGTGATGTCAGAGAGAGAGAGAACGTGCGCAGATGGAAAATGACTAAATGTGATGATGAAGTTCAGGTTGTCCTGTTCTTAGTTTAGATGTGTGGCCACTTTTCAGGGGGGAAAAAAATGCCCAATTATACATCATCAACCAACCAGGAAAGACTCCAACCACAACAGAAAGTGTAGGAACTCTGGAGTTGGGGTGTGCAATTCATGCCAACCTTCATGCCATGAGGAATAATACAAACACAGGTGTTTTCTATTATAACTTAAGGAGAAGAATTCTCCAGGGTCTACAAACATTTCTCACATAACTTTGTAGCTCAAATACCTCTTTATCCCCTGCAGAGAATACAATTCTAAAATAATATCAGAATTATAAAGATTATTAAAGGCTACACACTTCAGCACCCAATTATTATGACAAGTACAAGGGCCATAACTGGGCATTGTTTTGAATAGGGATTATTTGATGTCACACCCGTACTTTCTCCCGTGTGATGACAATTTCCTGTCTTAACTGCTCTACTACCTCCCTTGTTTCAACTTCAACTGCTCTCTGCTCTCATCATCTTACTATGCTTTTCCTCTTGTTATAAGTACCCTCCCTCCTGTTTTCACGTTCTTTCTTATCTAACCATGAATTGAGGGTGTAACTTGTCAGTTACTCTCTGGTGAGATTTCTCAAAGTCTTCCATCCTCTGTCCTTTTGTGTCTGCAATCCAGGATCAATCTAAACATTTCACTTCACTATACCTACACAGTTGACAAGTATGACTGCAAAAAACCACAAAACTGTACATGTTGTTTGTTGCAACTACAAATATATGTGGTATTAAATTTCAAATAGATCCTCAATATCCTTATTTTAATTTGTCTTGGCTCAGCTCCATTTTCTGTTACCTAAGTTTGCTATACAAAAACTTAACTTGCTTCTAAGTATCCTACTGTCCCTTTAGATCAATTATTTTCAAGAACTGACATTATCTCCTACAGCATATAGAGCAGTGAAATCATCATGTAGGAGAATCTTCAACTTAATGACTTGCACCCCATGATTATCCGTGAAGTACCTATTTTTACTTCTTTCCACCCATCTCAGACATGTTATTGCTTTGAGTGATTTTTCCTGAATTCTGTTTCTTCTTAGCCGTTTGTTGATTTTGACCCACCAATTATTTTCTATATTTTCGGCATATTTTTCTCTAGGAGCATATTTGTTTCAGCTCATATATGTATTCATTTCTTTTCAATTTCTTTTAGCTACTGTATTCTCCATACAAAAAAAATTTTAAGTATTTCCTGAAATGCACATATCAACTTTTGAGGAATCATATTTTCCATATGATTTAGCATTCAAAATGGACCACGGCTGAGACTGAAAGAAGGATGGTATTAACAAGTAGAACTAGAACTATGCAGGGCAGAGTGAGCTGTATGACCATCAAAACAATACACTATCTAATTCTACCTTTGTACTACAAATGATTGGACTATAAATGGATGTTTGGTCTTCCTTAGGGGTCAAAGGTAGTTGGTAGGATACCTTGGGTTGAATCATTGCAACTAATATTAAAATCCACAATGTTACCACTTTTTTGGTAATTGTTGATTAAATTGAAGGATACATGCAGGGTGACTCACATATCAACTGGCCCCTAAAAATTCAGTGTTTGGTAAGAATGCTGTTCAATTCATAATAAATAAAAGCTCCATACATTTTTGAAGAGTTTTAAAATATTTTGTGTTATGAAATTTGAGGAAATAATCTGGAATATCCTGTTTATATACTGGAGGTTAAAACAGTGATTAGAACTGAAGAGTTAACAGCAGATTGTGCTCTTTTCTCTTTCTGAATGGGTAGAAAGCAAGGAGAATGTAATGCAATTCATTCATTAATTTACATTCCATTTCTGCTTGTTCTCAAGTTTTATCTTTGAATTATTTTAAAAGTGTCTAAGAAGTATTATTTTACCCTTTAGTTTGGGCTCCTGGACCCAATATCAACATGTGTGTGGAATTTCCACACATATAACAAGCAGCACCATGACACCATTCAACTCAATTGTGACACTATTTACCAGGAAGTGACATGAGATTCCACAGGTTAAGCATTCAGTCCTACAAGACTGCCCGCCTCCCCAGCGGCTTCATACGGCAGTCGCAAGCCCAAGCTGTTACCTGTGCTTCTGACTCACCAGCGGTAAATCTGAGGTTCTCACAACCATCTCCTCAGGTTCTATTAATTGGCTAGAGTGGCTCACAGAAACTCAGAGAAACATTTCACTCACTAGATCACAGGTTTGTTATATGAGGATGTAACTCAGGAACATCCAGATGGAAGAGATGGATAGATCATGGCATGGGGAAGAGTGTGGAGCTCCCGTGCTCTGAGTTCACCACTCATATTAAATCTCCACTTGTTCACCAGCGCAGAAGCTCTCAGATTCCCGATCCTTTTGGGTTTTTATGGAGGCTTTGTGGCACAATGATTGATTAAATCATTGGCCATTGGCAATTGACCCAACCTCAACACCCCCACCACCCTGCCCCGTCCCTGCGCCCACAGGTCAGAAGGGCAGGACTGAAATTTCCAAACCTCTAATCATGCAGTTGACTCGATTGGGAAGAACAGCCAGCCTCCAGACTTAGGTGTTTTCCAGAAATCATCTCATTAACGTAACAAAAGACACATTTTGTTCTCATCACTTAGGAAATTCCAAGGGTTTTAGGAGCTCTGTACCACACACCAGGATGAAGGCCCAATATATACTTATTATTATAAGTCACAGTATCACATCCTTTATGCACATTTTATTTTGTTCTATTTATATAGGAAATCTAGTTTCTCAGAAAAACAAACTGTGTCTTGTAGATTTTTTTAAAGAACTATGTACCTCACAACACTTATTCACAAAATGATTGCATTCAAAAAGTGGCAGAAAAAAATTTCCTATTTAAAAATTTTAGTTTATTTTTATGTGTCCAATTAATCAGGGTGGTATTTAATGCAAGAATTTTTTTTGACATCACACATTACTTTAAAACAAAAATATATTTTTTCACATTAACATATGTATGTCTTAGAGTTAGTACTGTCAATGGAAACAATCAATAAACTAATCTGTAATAGGAATAGAAAAGAGGTTTTGGGGGAGTCAAACTGAAGACTATAGCCTGGAAACACAGATTCCAGAAGTGCTTGAATTGTATTCCCGTAGACTGCACACATACACACACACAAAAAAGCAGAGCAGATGGGGAAGCTTGTAAAGGCAAAACCCAAGAAATTACATAAATTGTCAAGAATTAGGTTTGGAGCTGGCAAGAAGTAAGGGTACTTGTTAAATCAAGGATTGGTTGGAGTCTGAAATGCATGCATAGTTACAAGTATCTGCTGAGACCAGATTTTTTAAAGAATGAATGGCTGGTGGTGTCTATTACAGTTTAGAAAACTCAAGTTCTCAGTAATACAGGAACAGGAGCATATCTTAAACTGCATCCACAGAGGCCACCCAGCTCCATTTTGAATGCCTGAACTACAGTTACCCCATTATGATTTTTAAACCTATTATTTTATTTAATGGTTAAAGCAGGTGTACAATGCATGTTTAATAGGCTACATACAGGCTGTTTGGGTGAGCTTAAAGTTTAAGTTAAATCGTGTATAAGCCAGAGTGACTTACCCATACCTCAATATGTGAAAATTTCTTCCATCTATACCAAGACAGTTCCAAATATTACAACTTTTCAGGTCAGTTTTGATTAAAGTATTTAAATTAATATATGTATATATACATATATAAGTATACATGTGTTCATATTAAAATAATAACAAGATGAGAACATAATATATGTATATGTGTATTAACATAAGAATATATATATATAGGGTTACATACATTTCTATGTAAATATATATAATTTAAATTTCTCCTAAAACTAAGGGTTAAAATTGATTTCAAGTAAACACAGGTCTAAAGTAAAAAATCAGAAGAATACTAGACTTTAGAGTATTTTCCCCCTTAACACAGCCAGGAATTTAGTGCTGTCATTAAACATTGAGTACTGTATTATCATTAAATTAATAAGTCCTGATGATGATGGTGTTGATTATATGTTGATGATGTAGGCTGTTTTGGTCACAAAGGGTAACATCTGGCTGTATGACTGGGCTTTGAAAGTTAATTGTTTTGTATGGGAGTCAGTTAGATCTGCCATAAATGGATTTTCAGTACACACTACAGTAGATAATTCAAATCTAAAAACAGAGCATTATATCTGGAAGGTACAGTAGCATACCACAGGGGGTGGTCTGTGAAAGCAGCTTTTGCTAGAGAGATAGACCATGTTATAATATGAGGGTTCAAACAGATGGGTGGAGCATTATAACACGGAGGTACAGTTGCTAACCAAGGCAGCTTACAGAAGTCTTTGCCTGAATCCTAACAGCAGTACTTGCTCCGCTTTGTTGTTGGGCTTCACACTCCTGTTGCAATAGTGAAGAGATGTAATTGTGTACGATAATATATTACAGATTGTGTTCCTCAGAAAATATATAAATAAGCATGATGAGTTGGACTGTGCACCCCCTCCAAGTACATGCTGAAATCCTAACCCCTCAGTACCTCAATGTGACCCTGTTTGGAAACAGGGTCCTGATAGAAGTAATCAAGCTAAAATGAGGGCATTACGCTAGGCCATTCTGCAGTATAACAAAAAGGGGTCATTTGAACATGTGAAGCTGGAGACAGAGGGAATTATGCAGCCTCAAACCACAGAATGTCTGGGGCTACTAAAAGCTGGAAGAGGCTAGAAAATGAAAATATCTTTTCTCTACAGGTTTCAGAGGAAGCATGTCCCTACCAATATCTTAATTTAAGAGTTCCAGCCTACAGAACTATAAGATAATACATTTTCGTTGCTCTAAGACATCCAGTTATGTTACGGCAGCCCTTAATACAATAGATATTGATGAGAAAATAGTTTTATGGTCAAAAACAGTAACATACTTTCATACACAGCTAAACAGAACTGAAGGATATCTCAATGACTTCACTGTATCAACCCTTATTTTGACATTCCTAGAGTGAAACCATTGCCTAAATATTTCTAAAACAATTTGTTAATGGTGCAAAACGTTTCCCACATTGATCACATCACGTAACTACTGCTCTGTGGAATATAATTTGTGAAATGCAGACATAGAGTGTCTAAATTTAAAATACTTAGAAACTCAAAGAACATCCTTGCCTTGCCCTAGGTTGAACCAAAGAACCTTTTAATTCTGCTTCATTCCTTAGTTTTAATATATGTTTTCATTAGAAGTTCTGTGAGTGCCAGTTGTGCACTTGAGGGTAAATCTTAGCTTTTGAAAGTGGAGTTTACAAAACTAGATACTCAGATTGGCAGGAACATCTGTAAGAACATAAGAGTACCTTAGTTTCAAAATTCCACTTGCCAGGTATACATAAAGCAATACCAAATGCAACAATTCAAATATTTGGTTGGGTCAGATTTCTACTAAACATGTTCTTGAATTTTGCATGGAAATAGCAAAAAAAGCCAAAATTGTGTATTTTTAAACACCAATAATTAGAAAAAAATCCTCTAAGACAGTTATGTAATTATGGCTACATAGTATGCTGAAATGTAATGGGTGTTGTTAGACATTCAAATTTAAGCAGACACCCTGTGTTATTTTGTCCTTTTCATTTGCTGTGTCAGAGAATGTTACTTCTTTATCAAACCCATCTCTTCTTCTAACTGGACATATAGCTCATGTGGCCATCAGATAGAATGCTAGCTCACGAATATGAATGGAAGTGTTGTAAACCAAGTTAAGGTTTAGCCCTTTAAAATGTACACAGAATGTACCCAGAATGAGCACAATTCCCAGGATAATCTTGGAAACTGCATGTGAAAATGGTTGATTCACACTGTGGAAGGAGTCAGAATCCCTGAATCATCATTTAGAGAAGAACTGCTGACCTAGAACACATGTTCCAAACTATTATTTAAGCCTAGTTTAGCTACTGACAGCTCAGGTATGTGTCTATTACAGCAGCTGGTATTAACTAAATTAGAACCCCTGCCATTTTTGTGTGTGACAAACAGAGATCTATTTAAAATTTTGATGTTTGTTTCTAAATTCACATTTTTTTCAATTCATCCAGTGATATTTATTGAGCACTTACAATATGCCAGATAAATCCTTGCAGATAAAGGAATTTTTTTTTTTAATGAAAAACAGACGAAGTATTCACTGGAGGTTAGCAAAGCTGTTGTGGAGAAAGAACAGGTAAATATATAGATAAACTATACAGTAAATCAGTACTATATAAAACTTAGTATAATAATAAAACAGGGCACCATGGTAGCAACAGGGTTGGGAAAGAATATTACTCTTTTAAATAGACTGGTCATGGAACTCTTATTAAAAACATGGGAGAGGGAGGAAACTGGATACCAGGAGAAAAAGTTTTTGTAAAACATTAAATGCCAGGGGGAAAATTCCTAAGGAGAGGACGTAACTGATATTTTCAGGATAAGCAAAGCTAGACATAGACATAAAACAGGGTGACAGTGAGGGTAATTAAGAAGTGAGAGGAAAGCAGTGAGGACGAGACATCCAGGACCCTATAGGCCATTGCAAGTGGACAGTGGCTTCTACACTAAGAGAAATGGGAAACCATTAGAGTGTTTTAAGAAAGAAACTTCCTGTGTATCTAATATTTTACATTATTACTCTGGTACCTTTGTAGAGATGAGGCCAAAAGGGTAAGAGTGTGAGAAAGGAGGCAAGTTGTATGAGTCTGATGAAATATTCAAGCAGGAGATGATAGTGACTTCAATCGTGGTCTTGACAGTCATTTAATAGTCAAAAAACATGAGCTTGAGGTGTGACCAGTGGGTTAAGTCCAAAATAAGGAGATTACTATGTAATAGCATACCTGGCATATTTGACACCCAGAGTGGACAATTTTATTTTAAGACTTTAATTTTTTAGAGAAGTTTTGATTTACAACAAAAATGAGAGATTTTTCATATCCCCCCATATATGCATAGCCTCCTCATAATGGTACATTTGTTACATCCATGAACCTACACTGACACATCACCCATAGTCCATAGTTTACTTGAGAGTTGATTTTTTTACATTCTATAGGTTTGGAAAAATGTATAATCATATACATTCATCATTGTGGTATCATACAGAGTATTTTCACTGACCTAAAAATCCATGCTGTGCCCAGTCATCTCTCCCCCATTCCCCCATCCCTGGCAACCACTAACCTTTTTTTTGACTCCATAGTTTTGCCTTTTCCAAAATGTTATGTAGTTGGAATCAACATATGTAACTGTCTCAGATTGGTTTCTTTCACTTAATAGTATTTATTTAAGGTTCCCCACGTCTGTTTGCGGCTTGATAACTGATTTATTTTTTAGCACCGAATAACATCCCATTGTCTGGATATGCACAATGTATTTATCCATTCATCTACTGAAGGATATCTTGGTTGCTTCCAAAGTTTGGAGATTATGGATAAAGCTACTATAAACATCTGTGTGCAGGTTTTTCTGTAGACACAAGTTTGCACATCTTTTGGGTAAATACCAAGGAGTATGATTGCTGAATCATATGGTAAGGGTATGTTTAGTTTTGTAACAAACTGCCAAACTGTCTTCCCAGGTAACATTTTGCATTCCCAGCAGCAATGAATGAAAGATCCTTTGCCCTACATCCATCCTAGTATTTTATGTTGTCAATATTCTGGGTTCTGGCCATTCCGATAGGTTTGGAATGGTACTTCTTTATTGTTTTAATTTGCATTTCCTTGGTGACGTATGATGTGGACCATCTCTTCACATGCTTAATTGCCACCTGTACATCTTTTTTGATGAGGTGTTTGTTAAAGGTCTTTGGCCCATTTTTAAATGGAGTTGTTTGTTCTATTATTGTGAGTTTTGAGTTCTTTGTATATTTTCAGTAACAATCTTTGATCAGTGGTGTCTTTTGCAAATATTTTCTCTCAGTCTGTGGCTCATCTTCAGCTTCTCTTGACATGGTCTTTGACAGAAGTTTTTAATTTTAATGAAGCCCAGCTTATTAATTATTTCTTTCATGGATTGTGCCTTTGGTGTTATATCTAAAAAGCTATCACCATATGCATGGTCATGTAGATTTTTCTCATATGTTGTCCTCTAAAAGTTTCACAGTTTTGCATTTTACATTTATGTCTATAATCCATTTTGAGTTAATTTTTGTGAAGATTGTTAGGTCTATTTCTAGAGTCATGTTTTTGCAGGTGGATGTACCACTGTTCCAGCATTATTTGTTGAAGAGATAGTCTTTGCTCCATTACATTGTCTTTGGTCCTTTGCCAAAGATCAATTGACTATATTTATGGGAGTCTGTTTCTGGGTTCTTTACACTGTTCCATTGATCTATTTGTCTGTTTTCTCAGCAATACCACAGTGTCTTAATTATTGTAGCTTCACAGTAATTCTTTGAGACAGGTAGTGTCAGTCCACCAACTTTGTTCTTTCCTCAATGTCATGTTGGCTGTTCTGGGTCTTTTGTCTCTCCATATAAACGTTAGAATAGGTTTGCCCATATCCATAAAATAATTTGGAATTTTGATTAGGATTGCATTAAATCAGTAGTCAAGTTAGGAAGAGCTGACAGCTTGACAATACTGGATCTTCCTATTCATGAACATGGAAAGCTCTTTATTTAGTTATTTTTTTGCTATGTTTTAACAGGGGGAGGTAATTAGCTTTATTTATGTATTTTTTTTAACAGAGGTACTGGGAATTGAATCCAGGACCTCATGCATGCTAGGCACATACTCTACCACTGAGCTGTACCCTCCCCCTTATTTATTTTTTTAGTTATTATTATTTAGTTCTCACTTGATTTTGTACATCAGAATTTTGTAGTTTTCCTCATATAGATCTTGCACATATTTTGTTAGATTTGTACCTAATTATTTCACTTTGGAGGATACTAATATAAATAATATTGTGTTTTTAATTTCAAATCCACTTGTTCATTGTTGGTATACAGGGAAGCAATTACCTTTTATTCTGTAACCTTGGCATAATCACTTATTAGTTCCAGGAGTCCTAGGGGAACCCCTGCAATATTTTGAAATCTATCTCTAAGAGTTTGATCAGGTTCCCATAGTAAATACCAAAGGAAAATCTCCTTAGGCTTCCAGTAGGGGGAAGAAAAGGAACCATTCTGAAAGAAGCCAGAGCACATGGTTCTTAACAAGGTCTGCCCTCACTAGGAACTAGTTAATCAGAGCCTAACCTACTGGGATATGAGTAAAGCCTGACTGACCTGGGCTAGAAAATAGCTCAAATCAAGAATCTAAGTTTCTACTTTAGGAAGTTAGAAAAAGAGGAACAAATTAAACCCAAAGTAAGCAGAAGAAAAGAAATAATTAGAGCAAAAATTAATGAAATTTGAAACAAGAGATCAGTAGAGAAAATCAACAAAAGCTAATTCTCTGGAAAAGGTTAATAAAATCAATAAGACTTTAAACAGGCTAACTAAGAAAAACAGAGAACACAAATTACTAATACGAGAAGTGAAAGTGTAATGATGAAAACATCATTATAGATCCCATGGAAATTAAAAGGACAATCAAGGAATACTGTGAACAAATCCATGCCCACAAACTTGATAACCTAAATGAAACAAACCAGTTCCTTGAAAGACATGTGCTACTCACTCACTCAACTCACTCAAGAAGAAATAGATAATCTGAATAGGCCTTTATTTTTTTAAAAATAATTAATAATTAATACCCTTCCAAAAGAGAAAGCACCAGGCCCAAATAAGTTCACTGCTGATTCTAACCAAATATTTGAAGAAGACACTATATCAGTTCTTTACAATTTCAGGGGAGAAAAGCAGAAGGAATACTTTCTAACTCATTCTGTAAAGCTGCTAGCATTACAGTAAAACCAAAACCAGACAAAGATATTACAAGAAAACTACAGACTAATATTCCTCATGAACATAAATGTAAAAATCCTCAACAGAATATTAATAAATTGAATCTAAAAAAGTATGGAAAGAATTATGCACCATGACCCAGTGGGACTTATCTCAAGTATATAAGGTTGGCTCAACATTTAAAAAATCCATTACATCAGGAGACTAAAAGGGAAAAAATTCTCATGATACTATATAAGTATATAAAAAGCATTTGACAAAATCTAATACCCACTTATGATAAAAACCTGGGAAACTAGGAATGGAGAACTTTTTTAACTTGGTAAAGACCACCTACAAGAAACCTACGATCAACATCAGATGTAATAATGAGAAACCTGAGGCTTTCCTACCAAGATGAGGTACAAGGCAAAGACATCCCCTCTCACCACTTTTTTTCAACATTGTACTGAAAGTCCTTGCTAATGCAGTAAGGCAAGAAAATCACATAAATGGTATATGCAAATCAGGAAGGAAGACATAAAGCTGTCTTTGTATGCAGATGACATGACATGTCCTCCAGGGAGAGGACAACCAAGAGGAGAGGCCCTGAACAGATCTTTTCCTCACAGCCCTCTGAAGGAACCAACCCTGCTGACATCTTGATTTTGGAGTTCTAGAGTTACTAAATTTCTGTTGTGTAAGTAGTCAGTTTCAGTAAGAAGTAAAACATAAAAATAACTTTATACTGCAATTAATGAAATGGATAAGTAATTTTTAACAACATTCTTTGAAAAAAGGGAAGACACCTTGGTCTGTCACAATAATTTAAAATAATATTACAGTTTTCTTAATTCATTCTCTATTTTTAAAGCAAACAAATAACAATTAAAAAATGACTAAAGTCCAGTTAATTCCAGTTTTAAAGAGTCAAGTTCAATAGACTGTTTCCCATATGAGTGACATATAGTAAGCCAAAGCATTACACATTGAAGTTCCCTAACTATTTCAGTATTTTAAATTCTATACACAAATTAAAAATCCCAGTGTCATATAGAAAAACAGAATTGAAGTAACTGATGACCTGTTTCTTCACCTTTTCAGTCACTGATACATCACTCTTATTTGAATCCATTATTTAAATTCAGGATCCACTGGGGTTAGAGGTACAGACCTGGAAAGAGCTTAAACAATTCTGACTCATCACAAGCTTACTCTGAGAAGGAAGGCTTGTAACTTAGTCTGTTCACACAAAGGAACAAAGGAAGAAAAGGTGCTAACTTGAAGATTAAATATAAATTATTAAAATTCTACAGTAACTGTATTATAGCAATTCTTAAACATCAGCATAACAGAATACCTTCTCGTCAGGAAAGAGTACTGCTGGTGAATCGTAACAGTAAAAACAGAACATTTTAGAAAGTTGTGTTATTATTTTTAACTTTTCTACAGCCTGTGCATAACCTTTCTCACTGCACCTGGGCAAACACATCCCTCTTGGAAACCCAAATTGTGGTGTTTTCAAAAGTCAAATGAAGAGATTATTTTAATGAGGAGTTAACAACCAAGTAAGTAAAATTTTGCCGATGATTAGTTACAATGAACACTGAGCTGAGCACTGAGAATTAGCCTCTGTAATTACCAGAATGGAGGTCACTGGTGACTTGACTAGAGCAGTTTAGTGGTGTGGGGAAAATACTGACCAAAGAAGGTTGAAGAGAGTGTAAAGAAAAGGTATTTGTGAACATAGACAACTTCTGAAGACTTCTTGCTCTAAAGAGGAAAAGAGAAATTAATTAACAGCAGGAGAGAATTTAGAGTGGGAAAAAATACTTACAGAGATGGAAAGGATAGCATATTTCTATGCTCAAGGGAAATCATTCAGCAGGGAGAGGTAGAAAGAGAGGAAGATAGAGAGGAGATAGAGATAGAGGAGGTAGAGAAATAGAGAAAAAAAGAGTAAAATTATTGATCAAATAGATCAAATCATGGATTTATAGGCCAGTTGGATAGGACTGAGTTAGCAGATTTTGATTTAGCTCATGGGCTTTTTTTCCAAAAAGGTAATTGGATAAAAGATACAAGGGATTTCAGGTCGTGATGAAAAGATGGAACTGAGGACATGAGGCAGTGAATAAACAGTGTAAAATTGGTAAAATCCATAATAAATAAGTGGTATATAACATTACCCTTATTTAAATATTTTATATAATTGAAGATTTAAATAGTGGAGGTAAATCTCTCTAAAATTTAGAGGGCACATTATTTATATGGAAATAAAAATATGTAGGTCTTTTCTTTAGTGAACTTCTAGTGTAGGAAACAACCATTAAAATTATGAAATGAGACCCACTTTAAGGAGAAAAAGTTATAAAAATTATTCTCTTCTTTAGGAAACATTAAATACCCAACCCCCATTCATGCATTTATTTAAATAATTAACAAGAGCCTACTGCATTTCAGCAGGTACGCTATGCCTTGGAGACAAAAAGACCATTAAGGTAACTCTAGAATTTTCAGAAGGATTCTGGGAGAAGTTGAACGGACAGAGATGGATGAGAATGTTGCAGGCAGAGGAGCAGCGTGGGTGAACTCATGCAGGTGTGAAAAGCACAGGATGGATGCAGAGACAGTGTCAGTGTGAGTGGAGGGAAGGACACTACCTGGTGAACAACAGGACAAGAAGCCAGCTGGAGAGCGATAAGCCTCCATCGCTAATTGCACAAATAAGAGAAAGCCAGTTTGCATTTTGAGGTTATAGATGATATTTATACATTTCTTACCTATTGTAAAATGGCCAATGAACACCTGGAAGACAGGAAAACTTCCTTCTGAAGTAAGAGTAATCATCTCCATTTAATAAACAAAAAGAAAAAACAAAACTAACAAATACTGTATCTTACATATTATTTTTGTGAAATAACAACAGAAAAGAATAGATTACCACATTCCCTAAATGAGGAGGCCACCTACTTAATTCTTACAGATTGTAAGACTTGTGAATTTGTTGCCAGGTCATCCTAAAATAACCTCCAGATTCCCGGATTCCACTGATAAAAGGTCAGGGTCTGTCAGCATGTTCTCCTTCGAGCTGAGGGAGGCAGAACTGAAACATCCCTAATGTGCTGGAAATAAAGGCAGTGTCCTGATTTTACCTGCTGGCAGCCACAGTCCTTCGATAGATTGGTGTTTGTCTTCTCTTGGGAAATCACCAGAATGCAACTGCCTTCATTAATGCTCCTTTCCTGCTCCTCTCTCCTACTGCCATGGCCTAGTGACAGGCCTCCTGAAAGATGGTAATGTAACATGACTGTTACAGAATTAAAGTCCAGGCTGCTTCGGTGAAGCAAGGTATTCAGTTAGATGTCCTGCCTGCTGCAGTAAAATAACTTGGAAACAAAACACTGACGGGATAGGAAACAATTTCAAAATTGACAGGCCAAGAAGCCAAAGTGTTAAACTTTGCTAACATAATATTCTTTCATAAAAAATAGAATATGGAAATGTAACATAACCCAAGAGATGATGAATCTAATAATTTTTCTTAATAAAGGATCACAATGTTTATTTTTTATTTTAAAAAATGATACTATTTTTCAAAGTATGATAATTATTTATTAAATGTACTAGGTATAATGGAACAGAAAAATAGCACAAAAACAACCCTGGCTTTTAAGAACTTGCTCTTATTAAGAAGTTGTAAGTTCAGTGAATGATAATCTGACATGCTTGGATTCCTCCTGAAGACTAATTTTCATTAGACTTAGGCTTCTACCATAAATAATGCCCAATAGCTATTAAAAGAGGAAAAAAAAAGAGGAAAAATCAAGACACTTTAAAACAAATTCTATTTTACTTTGTTTTGCTTTGTTTCAAATTTTTATGGAAGTCCTGAAAGACAGTTTCTGATCATTCATCCACATCATGTATCAGAAACCAGAATCCGGAGGATAACTATTAAAAGACCCCTCAGTCTGAAAATATTTCGTAGGTAAAGGAGGACTGTGTGAAAGTCAAGACAATGAGTTGGGCCAACTGATACCTTCGAATGCTTTTCAGATCTCATACATTTATTCTGTGGACTCAGCACTTGCAGAGACATGTTAAATTTTCTGTGTATATACTTTTTTTTTTTAAGGCCTTTTGTCGGTACTTGGAGAATTAACTAAGGCTTCTCTCAAAAAAAAAAAAATGGAAGTGTGACTCTAAGAACATCCTGTAAAAGTTTAAGTTTAAAAATAATACATTAACATCCAAGCAAAGTAACCCTAAGGAACTAACTCCCCGGTTTATAAGAATTGACTATCCTTGTTGAATTTATGTAACTAAAGAAAAAAAGGCTGGAGGGTAGGGGTGAGTTGGTCAGGCTTGGATCCATAGAAGAAGTAAAGTAAACGAAGTTAAAGTCAAAAGTTCCCAACCAAGCCCTGGTGGGGAAGAGCGCTAACACTGACAGAGGGGACGAAGACTTAGAGGCTCAGTGCTAACGGTATGGTTCTCTGTGTTGTGAAGACCTATAAAGAGATGTGGGCATTGTGAGTTTTTCTCAACTTGATTAGACCACACCAAAGTGAAATTATTCATAAGGTTAACTGCCTTATTTAATTTACCTTGTCCTGATAATATTCTCCTCTCTCCCAAATTTTCTGTTTATTAGTTGGATTTCCACACTGACTAAAATCAGTATTTTCACCCATGTGACAAATTCATTTAAGACTAAACATAAATGCATACAATTTAAGGTTTAATACATCAGTCTCCTGGGGACACTTAATGTAAGTCTGTTTCAGAAAGACAGTAATTATCGAGTTTCCTAAGCTGAAAGGCAGGCCATGGGCTAAGTTAAGTAATCTAAGGTAACAGATATCCAAGATGTGGTAAAACATAGGCTGAGTTAATGATCCACATTGTAAGACCTCTTGGTAACTATGCCAGATACCTCCAGCAACCACTCTGCTAGGTGCAGATCCAGTTATTTAATTTTCATTTAAATGGTTGGCCTTCAGAACTCATTCAGAATAATAAAATATTGTGATTATATGGATAGATGACAAAAGGAAATTATCAATTCAGTTATGGAAATTTTGCTTAAATATTAGGAATAAAAGAAAATGATATAAACATTTTACAAAAAGTGAAAGATTTTCAGTTAAGTTGCCAAACAATTGCTCACATAATAAAAGATCTTTCTAGTGATATCAATGATCAGTTGATTGAAAATTTTTAAGTTTTCTTATTTTAGACTTAGATTAATTGTGCAATATGAGACATTGATCAATTAATATTTGTGGTATTTTTTTCAGATTCAAATTTACATCTGTCAAAGAAAAATTACCACAAGACAGTCTTCCAGATTTATTGGAATTTTAAAAGAAACTAATATTTACCAAACTTTATTGCATTGTATGCCCCCTATTGAAAATATTTGTACTAAATTTTCTGAAGTGAAAAATGTGAAAATTGTCAGGAATATAGCCGTTAAAAAGTTTTAGTATATACATGCAAGTACTATGAAAAATCACCAGTTTATGGAACCACTGACAGAAATGCTAGACAGTCTGTTTACTGATATCCTGTCTGTTGACAATGTTCATGGGTTGAGTTGTGAAGAGTCTTACAAAGATTTAGTATGCCATTAAGTCAAATTCAAGATTTTTCATAAAATAAAACAAACCCTTGCCGATTATTCCATAATGGCAGACAAACAATGGCAGTGTGATTTGAGTTTTTTCACTGCTATCACACTGCAAATAAACAAGAAAATTTGAAGCACCAATGAAAGAGAAGGGTTAGTGTGATCTAGCTAGACAGCTTGAGTATGTAATAGAAGAGACACTGTTGAAATGGAAACTGTACATAATACATTCAATAATCACAATTCTGTGTAATTTTTCTAGCATGAGTCAATATGCAAAATATTTTTCTTATAATCCACAGAGTCATATACTTTACCTAAAAGCAAGAAGAAAAATTCTAAGAGAGTTTTTTTTGGTATTGATAAAGTTAGAATGGCTTTCAGTTTAGGCAGTACCATTTTCAGTTTGATGAAAATAACATTAAGCTAACAAAAGTAATAGAGAAGTTGTGCAACTTGGTCATATGTAGTTTTTAAATGGATATGCCTTTACTTTAAAGCCAAATCAATTCTACTAAAAAAGAGCCAGTTTGTATATAGAATGAAGATATTAAAGAAAACTATATTTTTTTTGGTAATTGATTTGTTTTTAAGAAAACACTGAAGTAAAACATTTGGAAAAACTTGGGTTTATGAACCTACTTTTTTAAACTATTAATTTGATAAAACTTGCATATATATCATGTATTTCCAACAAAAATTCAGTCTTAATTGAGGTATGTTGTAATTATAAACTACACACTGAATTGTAAAAAAAAATTGGAAAGAAAAATATAGAGAGAATATCTCAATAATATTTTCCCTTCATTTTTATTGATCTGTAATTGACATACAGCACTATATAAGTTTAAGGTGGGCAGCATTATAATTTGCCTTCCATACATCACAAACTGATTACCACAATAAGTTTAGTGAATATCCATCATCTCATATAGATACAAAATAAGAAAAATAAAAAATATTTTCCCTCCTGATGAGAACTCTTAGTATGTACTCTCTTAATAACTTTCCAGATCTAACATGGATCTGGAAATTATATTTATAAGGTTGTACATTACATCTCTAGTGTTGACTTGTAACTGGGGGTTTTTATCTATTGACTACCATTCCCCCGTCCCCACCCTCCCAAAATAAAAGTTTGTGTATTATTAAAGTGGTAATATTTTAGATATAGTGTATTAAATAAAAATATATTAATGAAATTAATTTAACCTATTTTTTTATTTTTTAAATGTGGCTATTAAAAAAATGTAAATTATATATGTGATTTACATTACAGTTCTATTGTGAAGCACTCATAGTGCTTTCACTGTTAGAACCAGTTGTGTATATTTTACTAAGATACATTTTTATTAAGATAAAAGCATTTCAATTCATGAAGAGAAGGAGTCAGCAGAAATGGAACTCATGAAGAAACAGAAGTAAAAGAAGAAAATTTATGGGACAAGATGCCTGACAAATTTAGGTATTTTGATATACAGCCATTCAACTCTGAAGAGAAAAATGGAGAGGAAGGTATAAATAGGCCGTTAAATATTTGAATTTATGACTCTTGTAATTAATTTTAAAAGAGTAAGAGAGTTGAGAGTCTAAGATCAAGAATAAAGAAACTCCAACACCTAAAGATTTGGTAAAAGAAGATAAATCCTCAAAGAAAGTGGGAAGAATCATCTGGTAAAGTGGGAAGATAATCAGGATACAGTGGTGTCAAAGAAGTCAATGGATCATTGTAACGGGGATTACATACAGCTGAAATAATAATTATTGCATTAGAATAGATATTAGAAGACCAGAAGAAAACCTGAGACTGAAGCTCAGACACACAAAACAAAGGAAAATACAGAAGAAAGGTAAAGACACGGAAGGGATACCTTGAAAAAACCTAACATGTGTATAATTAGAATCCTACAAGGAAGGAACAAATAGTGGCTCAATGGCAATATATGAGTCAATAATGACTGACAGCTTTGTAAAACCCTGGGAAGACATTAAACCTATGAACCTGGACCAATACAAAAGAAACCAAACAGGCGTATCGTTGTAAAAGTGCCGAAGTCAAAGTCAAGATAAAAACTGCAAAGCTTGCCAGAGAAGAATAATAGACTACTCAAAAGGAGCAGAATTACAGTGATATCTGGCTTTTAATAAAAAACAAAGAAGGCAAAAGACAATGGAATTATATCTTTTGCTGAAACAAGTTGGAAATTTTCAATCTCAAACTCAGTAAAAAGTTCTGCAAAATCAGAGTTCAAATAAGATTATTTTAAGATTTAAAACTGAATGTTCTTTAGAAACAATAATACTTTCAAAAGGAAGAAAGGATATTCAGAAAACAAAAAAAGTATAGAACAAAATCTAAACTACTTATAAGCAGAAATAAACATGTGAAAATTAAATGCATATAGAGAATTAAAATGTAAGTCTTAGAACAGGTAAATTGAGAGCTACATAAATGGAGTTAAACCGTTCTTAGTTCTTTGTATTACTGAAGAGAGGAAAGTATTAATTTACTTTACATTTCATAAGTAAGGCTGTAGATTGTTATTAGTAAAGTAACTGCAAAGAGAATATGAAAAGACTGTATTATTAACAATCTAAATAGGAGAGTGAGAAGAAATAGTTAAGTATAATCAATCCAGAATAATGGGGAAGTGAGAGAAAAAAGATAGAATAGAATGAAGACAAAAAGCAAACACTTAGAAGGTAGATTGAAACCAAAATATCTGTGATTAAATTAAATATAAATAGATGAAATGCAAATATGTCTGCCTCAGCTTTTTTAAAAAATCAATTATATGACATTTAGGAACACTTAAAATGTAATACAGAAAGATCAGAAGTAAAAACAAAATGTGAAAAAGATAGCACCACTACATAGCTGATCAAAATCAAGCTACTGTAGTTATATTAAGAGAACCAGATTGTAAAGCAAAAACTATTCTAACTATTCTAATAAAGAACACTTCATAGTCATAAAAGATCAAGTCATCAGATTTAACATTTATAAATTTGTATGCAACCAGTAACAGTCTCAAAATAGATTAAACAAAACAGA
Organism: Vicugna pacos; assembly: GCF_048564905.1. Taxonomy (NCBI): domain Eukaryota; kingdom Metazoa; phylum Chordata; class Mammalia; order Artiodactyla; family Camelidae; genus Vicugna; species Vicugna pacos. The sequence continues at coordinate 65,865,045 of NC_132995.1, read as the reverse complement.
TCCAAAATAAAAGGGAAAACAGACAAGTCTACATTCATACTGTGAGATTTGGCACACTTAATGAATAATGACACAAAATAATTACACAAAAATCACTAAGGATTTAGAAGTTTAGAGAAGCTTGATTAACAAAAAAGGTCTAATTGAGAAATATAGGAAACTGCTTCCCAGAAGTCAGAATGCACATTCTTTACAAGTATCCTTGGAACATTTTCAAAAAAATATGCATATCTTTATTAATCAAGAATCAGAAAATTTCAAAGGATTACGATTATACAAAGTGTGCTCTCTAACCATGGTGGAAATAAGTTAGAAACAGTAACAAAAAGATAATTATAAAATTCCCTATATAATTTACAATTAAGGAATACATAGATTAAAGAAGAAATCACAGTGGGTGTCAGGCAATATTTTGAACTGCATAACAATGGAAATAATACATAAAATGTGTTTCGTTCATAAAACACAAATTTATAGGAAAATATGTAAACTTACATGTAAATATTAGAACAGAAGAGATTTTTAAAATAATAAATATCCATTTCACTAAATTGGAAAAATGACATCAGGAAACTAAATCTACTGGATCCGCATTGTGTTCATTCAGAAGTCAGAGATTTTTATGTACCTAACCTGGGCAGTACCTACTTAATGCAAGCCAGTATTTCCAAAGATCCAAAAGATATCAATGTTTGAGATTTAGAAACAAGAAATCAGAATTACTTAGAATTCTCAAGAACTCACTTAAGTCCTTGAGGTGGAGCTGATAGATAATCTGTTTACTATAGAAAATATCTTACAATTTTTTTCTAAATACTGTCCCTTGATATATCACAAATTTTCCCTGATTTGTAAGCAGCAGTAGGCATTGGCTCAAAGGATTATCAGAGTTTTGCGTTGGTATATTATCAATATGTTCAAGATGCCTATGAAATGCTTTAGTCAATGATACTTTCCATTGTGGTGATTAAAAACGTATCTGTTAGTAAGCTGATGGATTTCCTTTATCCTTCTTTAAAATATTCCCAACATTCTACATACTTTTATTAATTATTAGGTACATCTGAAAATTGTTTAACAAAGAATTACTAATTCTTCTAAGGTTCTTACAAAGAACTGTGACCTATAGTGAATAATTCAAATACTGGAAAATACCAGTGAATATTATCGGGTATTCAAAAAGCAATTAAGATCTCCTAGCAAGGTTTGTAGCACAGCACAGAATCACACACCAAAAATTGTGAATTTAATGACTTATTTTGCTTTCAAAACTTTCCTATTTCTTGGAATACCATTCATGGGACTTAGATAAAGTATACATGCCTATTAATCTTACCTATTAATCTTACCTATTAATATTAATTTTATTTACAAGACTGACTCATAATCACCAGAAAACACAATCACAAACACACACAGATTGCATAGCAACAGGTACAAGAAAGAATGACTGATTAGACCCTGAAAGCTTCTTTGGATAAGCTCATGCTCCTGTTCTCAAAAATGACAACCTTGACCTTTGACTCTGCATATCAGCATTTCCTGCTTTTGCTTTCAGCCCAAAAATTTTTTTTGGAATTTTCCCAATTCTGTGACTCATCTTTCTCATGATTTGGAATTTGGAAAGGCATATACATTAGCGAGAAATGCTCGTCTCTCAACTGACATAATTTTAGGTAGCTTTAGGCAGAAAGCTTTAGTCTAGTGACTGTAGCATTGGTCTCTGAGCCTGATTTAAGAAATTGTGGAGTTTGATGGGTTCACAGTCTTGAGGTAATGTCAGTCAGGTGTCAGACACTGAGGGAAGTCAACCTTAAGAAAAAGTAGAAGAAACAGGGGATTCACCCAAGCTACAAATCAGAGCTGGTCTCATTTGCCCATTGCCATCCTTCCTAAATGACAGACCCTGTGTCTTACTACTATAGCCCAAAGGATCAGGGATCACAAATTTCAAGTGACTAATGCAAAGAATGATGCCATGCCCTCAGATCTACTAAATCCGCACTTTGCTCCTATCCATATCTCTATGGCCTAATACATGTTCTTGCCTATTTTTGTGGGCCATTTTTCCATTTCTTGACATAGCTTTGGACACATGAACTTCATAAATTACCTTGGATCTATGAGCTTTGTAAATTATCTCTTGGACATTGACCCCAGAAGCCAGTTAATAAGAGTATTTTTCAATTGAGTTTACCTGTGACCATTTTATAGAGTAAACTAAATGGCATTCTATTTGCTTGTCTTTTGATATACTTGATATCTGTCCAAGATCACTAACAGGGAAGCAAAACTGACACCTGTCTCCATTATAAGTAGATATGCAGATAACATCCCACCAAGGAAGGGAAAAAAGAAATACAGGCACTGCGAATTAAAAAGAACAGTCAAAAAAGAAAAAAAAGAACCTTATTCACCTTGTCTAGTTCTCATCCTCAAAAAAAGAACCTTATTCACCTTGTCTAATTCTCATCCTCGAATTAAACAAAACTTTTGTTTTTTTCCTGTAAACTACAGATTTCCTAAAAAGATAATTTCATCCTAGACTTTAGAATGGTGATATCTGAGAATATATAACATTTGCAGATAAAATAATTCTATTAGAAACATAGTTTTTGTTTTCAGAACAGCAGTTAACAACATTGCAAAACATTTTGGAGTTTTTGGTTTTGTCTACAAATGCCTTTTGCATTTTCTTTTTGGTTATTCAATACTTGGCAATTTTTCCACATAAACTATTCTTTTCAAGACGCTTGTATTTCTGACTCTTTTTTTGTGCTAGAAAAGGTGACAAAACATCCAAAATACAAAAAAAATAGAAACAGGAAATTTCCTCCTTCCATAAATAATAGGCTTTATACGGATACCCATTATCATTCCAGATACAGTGAAGTCCGTGGAGTTGGACTGGCTGGGTTTAAGTCCTAACTCTGCTACTTTCTAGTTCTATGTCCTGCAGCATCTTACTTGAATCAGCTCATTGTCTTCATCCCTAACATGAAATTAATAATAGTACCTTGTTTGTGAGATTTTTGAAAGTGATAAAGAAACTAACATATGTAAAACGCTTAGCTTAGAGCCTGGTATATTAGGCAGCCAATAAATCTTAGCTAGCATAATGATTAATCACAAATTCAAATTTTCATGGGTGATAAAATTAATTCTGTCATACATACTTTTTAAAGTTTCCTCTCTCTGGAATATTATGAGAAAACTGAAATAAGCCAGTGAGAAAATTCATGTAGAAAATAAATTAAGGATTAAAAAATAATATTTCTTGAAGAAAAATTTACTACCTGGAAGACCAATAGCTACTTAAATGACATAGTCATTGGATTAACAGCTTAGCAATCAATTTATCCCATAATACAACTCTACCAGAACCAGTTTTTAAATGAATATATGTGACATAAAAATGATCAGGAAATGTCTTTCTAAAATTACACCACAAATGTTATATCACAGTTAAATATGAATACATTTTTAAATAGAATATATTTTAGACAGGAAAATAGTCTAACTTTCTGATAAGTCTTATTGTACAAGATACAGATAGAAAAATAAATTGAATATTTTAATATAACCAACAAAAGATATTAATTTAATTCCAATTTTACTGAAGATAATTAAATGTCAGAAAAAAGAAATATTTTAAAGTGCAAAGCTATGCACTCAGAACTTTAAAAATGAAATAAAGCTCTCCCTCAAAAAAAAAAGTAGTAAGTAAATCATATGATATAAAATAAATAAATAACATGCACTGTGGTAGAATAAAAAAAAAATAACCCCCAAACGGATAGTTGATTTTTTGCTTTGTAACACTTTCTATTTTTAAGTATTGAAATCATAATATATAAAATTATTAAACATTTTGAAGTAGGGAGCAAAAAATGAGAATTCTATTCTTTACAATATTCCTATCAAGAATTTAGATTTCATAAAATGAAGTAATGTCATTCTAACTCAAGTTTGTGTTTTCTAATTCCCAGTAAAGAAAATTATGCTAATGTTGAAATTTATCGGGCATTTTGAGTTATTTTGAGTTGGAATCATATGAACGCCAGTGGTTGGTCATTATTGTTTCAGCCATGTATCTGGACTCTATCATACATTCCTCATAAAAAAAAAAAGTTGTGGATTATGAAAATATTAGTAATATGATGCACAGCCTTGTTCACAGACAGAATTCCTCTGCAGCTTGGTTGATAGCAGGAAACTATAACTTCTGTTTAAATTCTTGTCAAATCATTTCAGTACCATTACAGCTGAAGTTTTGCCAGGACACATCCTTCCTTTATTTTCCTTTTTTAATTTTCCCTTTTCCGTAAGTGATGTAAAGGGGGTTGGGGATTGTTTAGAAGCTACCAACCAACCATATGAGGAAGAAAAGAATTAGAAACAATGTTTCCCGAAAGATAATGTCTGGGCCATCTACATGAATATTGCCTAAATTGATTTTAATAATTCAGACCCTGGGGCTTCACTCCATAATATAGATTTCCCCCACCATCTGAAAATAGAGCGTTCCTATGACACCTATGATAAGCAGAAATGTGGTGAAGTGAAGAAGCAGTTACCTTAAGACATATCAAGATAAAGCACAGATGCTCAGAGACAGTTCAAAACTATGGTGGCTTAATGATGAGAGTCTGAGTGTAGGTCCCAGGGAAGGACTTGGTGCCACTCTGACTGCCTGGGGTTCATGCTAGCTGCAAAATAGTCATTGGATGCTATTTTCACTTTTCAACTTTTTTCATAAAAGGGAAAAATTCTTTTCAGATTTCTTTGAATTAGCAAAAAGTACTAAAATAGGTCTTTTGTAAAAGTGAAGTGGCACAAGCAAACTTTCAAAAGCAGGAAGTACCTTGTAATTGAATCAGAATGGGAAGGAGAGGTGAGTATCCCAGGAATATTCATTTTTAAGAGATAATTCCACAGGCCTATAGAAGCATGATCAAGCAAAAAGAGTGGTTGTCCATTATCCATATCCCTCAGGCCATGCAGGTGCCACTACAGGGGACACTCCCAGCTGCTAGATGTCTTGAGAAAGCACCTGAGCTACAAGCACCCTGGGAATGCCTGGGGACCTAAACTTCATAATCTCCTTCAGTCTCGCATGCTGTGATAGTACTTTCCTCTCTAGACACAGTTATAGTACGAGATTTCCTTTAGTCATTCATGGTTGTGCTCAAACATGTTAACTGAGCAGCTACTATTGAAAGAAACTGAATGATGGAGATTCTAAGGAAGAATAAAATACAAATGGGTTCTAAAAACTTGCAGCCCAGTAGGGAAGAAAAGAAAAACCACAAGTAACAATGTAAGTTAAAATGAGATAGAGTCCAAAAAAAAAAAAAAAAAAGGCAAAACCAACATGCAATAAGACAGAAAAGAAAAAAAACCAAATTCATTGCTATTAAGAGATATCAAGAACATATTTTATGATGAACATAATATTAAATTTACACCTTGAGTTAGGCAAGATTATGAGGGGGCAATAATAGAAGTTTTAAGAACAGGAAAAGAATTGAATCTCCCTCAGTGTGAACTCATAAAGTATCCAATCTTCAGGTCATTTCTTTTCTTTCATTGAATTATACCCTTAACTACATTTTTTCGGACATCTCTTATATTTTTCCACTGTAGTGTTAGTATCCCCAAAATGCCTGGGGTGAGTTGTTGGTTTAGCTATTGCAGGAATTTTCTCGCTTAAGTAAAACTATCACATATCAGACTCAGAATAAGAAAAATCTCTATAGATCTTAAGTTTGAAACTTTAAAGTATTAACAAATTCTTTATCTAAGGATCAAAAATCTTTTGAAGAGCTGTGGGTAAAGCACAACTGAGACTCTGTATGCTTCAGGGAGCAGAACTCTGTCAGTGGCTGATCATTATTGTTTCACCCGTGTATCTGTTTAAGTCCATCACACTTTTCTTTATAAATAGCAACTATAACTTTGGTTTTATATGTGAGTCCTAAATACATGTATTTTTTTTAAAGTTCTATATCAACTCTCAAGTATTTGTAAAACATCTGTATGCTCCTAAAACTATATTACTAAAAACATCAATTAACCTGTGTTGTTGAATCCATTTTGATAAACAATTTACATTCTCCAATCTATTTACGTGAACTATAGTCTAAGAATAACATGCAAATCTGGATAGAACTGAACACAATAATTAATTATATTGATGTTAGTGTGGAGAGATGATTTGAATATTAGAAAAAAGGAAGAAATAAGTAAAAACAATACAGTCCCTGATACACAAAGAGAGCAAATTTGTAACCTGGAAATTGCATTCAACATGTAACAAAGAAGTAAATTGATCAAGGTTTTAGTTTATAATAAGAGTTTATTATCTCACGTGAAATAGTTCCAGAGGGAGCCAGTCCAGGACTGGTTTGGTGGTTCTGAAAACACTCGAAGTGTTTGAAGTGTTGTTTTTGTTTTTGTTGTTTTACCATTTGGTCCCCGTTGCAGGAAGGACACGTGGGTGCCATTTCCAGATGAGAAAGTCCCTTTTAAAGAATCTTCCAGAAGTTTCAGTTCCATCTCATTGTTCAACCTTTATGAAAGGATGACTTGGAGAATTTTTCTTCATTTGTTTGTTTTTTGTTAAGCTTATCACATTTCTCCATCCAAATAAAATCAAGAAATGAGGTAGGAAGAATGTATACTAGATTCACAAGAAGTAAACACTTTTGCAAGAAGGTAAAAGGGTTTAAAAATCTATTTAATCTACAAGATAGTTATTCTACTCTGTTGTTTAACTACTGGAAAGGATGGCAGAGATTGGTCTTTCTGATAAAGAAGAAAAAGCATAACTACTCAGAAGTTCATCAGGGCCAAGTCAGGACCAGTTCTAGCTGTGATACGTCTAAAATTGTGTTTTCTGGTTATGCTTTAAATTCAATTTAAAGTAACTTTGCTCTTGATTTTACCAACATACTTTATTTTTGTTACTTTACTTGTTCCCAGTGTAAGTGGATTGTATGCAAAAAGTAATACTTCACTTAAAATGTCCACGGTATGTATCTGTCTTATTTCTACCCAGGAATTGACTATATAAGGTTATATATTTCACTAAAAGTTACAAGAAATAAGATTACACTGAAGAAAGGAAAACCCATAGGACTGCTTTGAGTCAAAATATTTCATGATGAAAAGAAGATTTCTAGCTTCCATACGCAGGTTAGAATAAATAATTACAATGAATTAATGCAAAAGTTAACTAATACAGAGACTGGTATAAAGCAGGGTAGTAAAGATGGCAGTTAATTTTTCTATAGTCACAGTGCAATAGCATTTTTCTGTGGCCATGATCACAGACTCTGTCCACATAGAAACATCATATACTACCCAATCTACAAATGACTAGCCTCAAATCACATATAAACTCATAAGGTATTAGAATGGCCCATTTCCTAACAATACTTGCTTCTATAAATGTCCTGTGCGATAGCACATTTAGGCAATGACTATGTAGGTCGGATTTTTTCCTAACACAGACAGATCATTCATTCCATGTGGTATAACTGAAAATGAATTGAACCCTGAGTTGGTAGTACCAGCATAAATTTAGCCCCAGAATTCTCCGTTGTGGTTTTAAAAAGAACATGGGCTATATAATATAATAAATATAGTTTAATATTACATCTTAACTACTTAGTAGAAATATTGTGTCTGCCAGTCAACCATGTTTTTAGGGAACTAGTTGTCCTCCATATTAGCTCATAAGATTTGAGTGGTACTTAGCATGACTTCCAGTTTAAAGACTGGGCAGGAGACTCAAATCAGAACGTGCCACTACACAGGTCACAGAGTTGGATCCGGGGATGGGCATGTGACCGAAGTGAGCCAATCCAGGTTCTTTTGGGGGACTGCTATGGCTTCTAAAGAGAGAGAGTTTTTTCCTTCTAACATAGTCGTGATAAAAAATAATGTTACTAATTATACATAAAAGTCTTTAAAGTTTCTAGCTTGACAAATAATAGACACATCATAAAAGTTTGAAAATTTTATCTTATACTTTTAAAAGAGCATAGATTTTTATAATAAAAGAGCAAAGTAAAATAGAGTAGTAGAAAGAATACTGGATCTGGAATTAGAAATCCTGCTTTACCCACTTGCTATATATGGGAATTCACACAAATTACTTAACATCTGTAGATCTGTTTTATCATCTGAGGAATGAGATTGAAACTTTTTTTTTTAACCTCTCTGTTTAATGTGTGTGGTCAGAACTGGCTGCGTAATTTGTGGTGCCCTGTACAAAATGAAAATGTGGAGTCCATTGTCCAAAAATAATTAGAAATGTAAACAGTGATTCATTAAACCAAATGTAATCCCCTTCTGAGTGTGGAGCCCTGTGCAGCTAAATGAGTCATATACCTGTGAAGCAGGCGCTGTGTGTGATGAATTAAATAAGGTCATGGTTCTTACCGTTTCTTCCCATAAAGTGTTGTGTCAGTTCTTCCCTGCCTTGACACTGGGCTGGCCCTGTGACTGGCACTGACCTATAGAATGTGGGAGCGTGATGCTGGGGCATTGTACCTTCACTGTTCTTGAAGCCATGGGAGAAGTCTGACAACTTTGAGGCCACCATACTTTGAGGAAATCAAAGCTAGCCATATAGATACAGAGAGAGACAGACAGACAGACACAGAGAGACAGAGAGAGAAATACTGGCCATGTGATGGCAAAAATGTGAATGAGGTCTTCTTGGATCTTCCAGCCCAGGCAAGTCACCAGTTGAATGCAGCCAGTTGGATGATCCCAGCCAAGCATCACCTAAATTCCTAACTCACAAAATAAAAGGAAGTAAAATAATTGTTTTAAGCCATTAGTCATGGAGAAGTTTGTTACAGGGCAATAAATAATAAAATAGATAGTATTTGATTAGTATTACAAATATAATTTATCATTAATGTTAACAAAGTAAGGTAGTATTACTTTGTTCTTTCTGAGTTGAAACAACCAATTTGGATTTGTTAGCAATTACTTGTGGTGTACAGTGACCCTCAAAAATTGAAATAGTTTTGCTTGATAACATTATTTTGTATAGTTGTAGCTACTTAGTACAGTTACATGAGGTGGTAGGCAAATAATGGCTCTCAAAAACGCTAACATCCTAATTCCTAGAATCTGTAAGTATGCTATGTGGTATGATGTATTAGTATCCTAGGGTTGCCATAAAGCAAATTACCAAAAAATTGGTACTTAAAACAACAGAAACGTACTGTCTCACAGTTCTGAAGGCCAGAGTTTAAAAATCAAGGTGCTGGTAGGGCCATACTCCTTCTGAAGGTTTTAGAGGACATCCTTCCTTGCCTCTTTCCATTGCTAGTGGCTCCATGTGTTCCTTGGCTTGGGCCTACATAACTCCTGTCTCTGCCTCTGTCTTCACGTGGACTTGTCCTCTGTGTCTTCTCCCTTTTCCTTCACTGTAGGGATACTTGTCATGGATTTAGGGCCTATTCTAGTTCAGAATGATCTCCTCTCAAGATCCTTAACTATATCAGCAAAGACCCTTTTTCCAAATAAAGTTACATCCATGGGTTTCAACTGGACATAGTCTGGGGGCTGCCCCTCACCCCCCTACATATGGCAAAAAGAATTAAGGTTGCAGATAGAGTTAAGATTATTAATTACCTGACCTTAAAATCAGAATATGCTAGATTATCTGGGTGGCCCCATGTAATCACAAGCGTCCTTAAAAATAGAGGGCAAAGAGGCAGAAGAGTAAGTCACAGAGGAGCAATGTGTAAACTGGATCTGTAAACTGGACAGTTCTGGCTCTGCAGGTGGAGGAAGGAGTTTACAAGGCAAGGAAGGCAGACAACCTGTAGACACCGGAAAATACCGTGGAGCTTTTTCCCTAAGGCCTCCAAAGAGAAGGTAGCCCTTCTCACATCTTAGTTTAGATGCGTCAGACTTTTCGTCTACAGAACTGCAAGATAATACATTGTGTTTGTTTTAAGTTACTAAGTTTGTAGTGATTTATTATAGCAGCACTAGTAAACTAATTCACACAATTACCTGATTTTTTTCAGAAGTTAAGAAGGTAAAAATAACTATGCAATAATACATCATTCTCACAGTCTTTCCTTTAAAAGGATTTTTACTGTACACATATCAATTTATTTATATCACCAATACTTCCTTAAGTATTTACCAAACTTATACTGCTTCACTACTGTGATAATGGTGCGTAACAAACAACCTCCAAATCTCAGTGGCTTGTGAAAACAGTCATTTAACTCCTCTCTAGTATTTGTAGATTGGCTGGGGTGTCTCTGCTTCAGGTTGTGCATTGTATTCACAGCTCAAGTCATGTTTTTTTGTTTGTTTGTTTTGTTTTGTTTTGTTTTGAGGGCAGAATGCAATAGATGTGAATAGAAACACATGACACCTCCTAAGTTTTCGGACCTATTTCATTGACCAAGGCAAGCCACGTGGCTAAACCTAACATCAATAAGATAGGGAAGTATTGTCTACGCACAGAAACCATGGCAATGGGAAAAGGGATGTAGCAATTTCTGTGAAAGCTATAGGTATAAAAATCTGTCAAAAATTTATAATATATACTATAAATATAAAGCATAGTGAATAAAAGTGCAGACATTCATTATGCACTGTATACACTGAATAGAACTGGGTATCAATACTAACATGGAACCGTCAGCACACAGTTCTAAACTGCACAGTTGAAGATTACAAAATAGCTCATAATACCAAATTCAATGTATATTTTTCTGGTTCATTTATTCTGAGGCATTTTTTTTTTTACCATTGACTATTCGCTTCTTGTGACATTTTTCTCTTATCACTTCAGTCTAACAATGGATGGTCTCTTACCATTTTGTTTTCTTTTTCTCATTCACTAAATCTTTATCCTCTAACTGTGCAATAATTTAGTATTTTTAAAATTCTGTTGTTACTAAGGTCTTTCTTAAAGTGAATACAAAGTAACAAACTCCTTGTCTTTCCCACCTTAGCTCTTTTGTTATTTCCTTCAAGAGGTCTTTCTAACCTCCTCTCCCAAATTTATTTATTTGGCCTTCCTGTAAACTGTCATTGTGCCACGTAATGAGCCTATCTTGACACTTTTAGCCTGTGTTGTTACTGCTTATTTGCATCACTAGATCAGAAGCTACTGGAGAGTAAAGACTTCTGGAAGTACCCATAGTAAATGCTCAATAAATTTTTGTTAAGCAAAGTAGCAAATGTATACAAGAGCATAATTATAAAATAATTTTGTGAAGTAAGAAAAATTGTTGTAGACCCTTGTTTATAAGCAATAAGTCAGTTCTGGTTCAAAATATTTACAGGATATGAACATGAATCATATGTAAGTTGACCATATGAAACAAAGAAGAAGAGCATATTAAAGATTAGAATTGATACAACTTTTTCCAAATGTTTATGGAGTTCCTCCCTTGTGCAAGGCATTCTTCTAGGTGCTTGGGACATTTAGCAAGATGGCTCTTAATGTCCCCTTCTATCCAAACAATATTGTAGAATCTTTTTCAAAAGATGTAAGTCATAGCATGGCTCTATTTTAAGCAAGTGTCTAAAATGGCACATGCATCATTAGATTAATCTTTACTATATTTGTTTCTATTATTTAGAGACATTCAAAGAATATAGTTTAAAATTAGCCTGAAATTCCTTCAAAAAACAACATGTGCTATTTTAACACATGGTTGTTGTTGATCTGTTAAGAATATGTAGAGACTTTTAAATCTTGTTTCTCACTGTTGGAACTCAGATGGCAAATAACTAAGAACTTTAAGGCTGTTAAGAGGCTCTTAGCATTGCCAGTTTGCCATTTGGCACAGCCATTAATGTCAGTTGCCAAACTACTACCATACCCTGTTAAGCATAGTATGTTTCTCCCACCAATCTGTGTTTGTAATACTTCCATGTTGTAACTAGATCAGAAGAGTTATTCAGTATTACTACCCATAGGGCCCAAATGGTGGCAAAATTGTGACAGTTGTTAGGTCATTGTCTGTGATCCACAATGGATAAATCACAGTTCTCTAAATCTGAAGAATCTGATAAAGAGAAAACAGGAGAATGTATTTATCAGAATAGAAATATCAAGATACATATCATGTCTGTATATAACTATGCAGTTATATCCATAAGAAATATAGACCTTGAAAAAAAAAGTTTGTTAACTCTATTGAGAAAGTGATTGTGAAGAAATTAAGTAATTATAGAGCAAGAAGCTAAGCTGAGGAAGCACTGCTGCTCGAAATCCCCAGAAAATTCACCGTTTAAGTAGAGACAGTGAGCAATAAAACATCTACCTGAGAAGATATGATGATTAATTCCAAGAGCAAGGATCCCGACAAGCAAGTAGTTTACAAGGAAGAAAAATTGCAGTGTATCCAAGAAACCAAAGACTTAAGTTTGAAACTACAGTTTGGTTTCTATTTCTGATATCCAAAGCATTACTCTCAGGATCATACAATGATATTCAGAAGTGAAAATATGGATTTAGCTCGTGAAGAGGTAACAATAATCGTCAAAGAAATAAAGCAATTGAGTTAATACAAGTTCAATTGGTAGCTATTTTTTCTTCCAGATGTAATGTATATAAATATATACAATATCTAAATAATAATATGAATATGAATAAATATATACAATATCTAAATAATAATATGAATATGAATACATACTTATCCTCTTGGAGCATGTAATCTGATTAAGAAAACAGAATATACACATAGAAGGTTAGGTCATAACATAAGACAACCTTTAATGAGGTAAGAGGTTAAAACATTGTGAATATAGACACTGTTTCTTAAGGAATCTCTGAATACCTTGCAGTACACATTGGGGGATTATTATGGTCATCTATATCATTGATGTCATTGTGTCAGTAAAGAAATGCACTGTTTTAAGCACTTCAGAGATATTTACTCATTTTATTTTTATAAAAACCTATGAGATAGATGCTTAATTATCCACATTTTACTGATTAGGAAACAGAGGCACAGATTACTTGAGTAACCCAGCAAGTTACATAGCCAATAAATCATAAAATCAATATTAAAACCAGGCAAAACTGTTTGGGAAACTGTAGCTCTTAACCATTGTATCACACAGCCTCAGTGAATGTATTGAGTTGAATTCAATTCAATTCAATGTACAAATTAAGTATAAAAAAAAAGAAAAGGAGATGAGATTAGCCTCACTTTTGATTAGAATAATGCAAGTTAGCACTCCAGTGCAATGTCTACTTTGAAGCAACAGAAAAAAAAGAAAAGATGTCTTGTTATCACTAGAACTCATTCATTTTAGAAGTCATAAATTCCAATACGTCACTTTAACCCCATTCTAATCCTTATAACATTGTAATTCCTTTATTACACTTTTTTCTGTCATTCAAACTTATTGATTACCCTAACTCTCCCTATTTCTCAGTCTTTCAATCCGTGACACGCGTACAGAAAATGAGTAAATATATGAATGAATGAGCAGCATAATAAATAGTAGAGCAGACATGATCTGTGTTCAAAACTCTGAACTAATCCGTTATTTCACTCAAAAGCTGAAGTCCTTAAAATTTTTTTCAAGGCTCAACGTGAGAGTCTGCTTTGTGTCTCAGATGTCATCTTAATATCTCTGACCTCCTTAGTACAATATTGCCTGGCACCAACCACACTGACTTCCTCCTTTTTTTCACAAACACCATATGCAAACTCCTGCCTCAAGTTTTGCTCAACCTTCTCCTCTGCCTGAAACATTATCTTCTTCTATCAAGCCTCTCCTTGTGTCTCAGCCTCTCAATGAGGCTGGCTCCCACCATACAGTTAATATGCTGTAATCTGTCCCGCTCATTTGCCCAGAATACCCAATCAACCTTACTTTACTATGCTTTGCGTTTTTCTTCTTTCTAGCATGTATTAACTGCCAACATGGTGTATTAAATACTTACTTTATTGTGTTTATTGTCTGTGTTATAATGTAAGCTCCACACAGTTGGGAATCTTCTATCCACTAATATACCCACTCAATAGATATGTATTTTGAATGAATACAAGAGATATATGCTGGAAATGGATTTCTTTGCAGGGCAACACAGCGATCTTCGAGAGCAGTGGTGGCACTAAAGGTTGGTTTGGAGGACATTACCTTCTGAGTTCCATTAAATTCTTTAACCCAACCTGAATATATAAAGATGGTTTGCTATACGAATGCAGCTTTGAAGTCAGTAATCTTACCTTTCCAAACACATGCCCAACCCTAAATATCTTCTATTTTGAAATTTAGGAGAAGTCATTGCTGCCAGGTTATAATGGAATATGGTTGCAATTTTTGGATTCCCAATCCAAATTTCACAGTCATTCAATCTCTCATCCAATGGTACAGCCATGTACCCATCCAATCAATATTGTTTGCACATGTTGTAGGAGTCAGGTATGTTCCTATGCATTGGGTAAATCAAGATGGAAGGATATGATTCTTTGCTGAATCAGTTTAGACACTGCATAAATGTTTGATGAATGCTGAATGAATGGGTATAAGGGGAAAACAAAATGCTTAAGTCGAAGTGAATAGAAAAATCACGCTTAGACTCATTTCTTCATGTGCAAAATGAGAGTACAGGATAAATAATTTTAGTATCTTCCTTTTGTAAGTTTATGACTTGACCCAATGGAGAAGAGCAAACTACTAAATAGTATTAAGCATGGAGATGTCAGAAAGTAACATTTGTTGAAGATTATTTTTGACAAGGATTTGCAATGTGAATCAGAAAGACAGAGGTATAAGCAAAGACAAGACAAGCAGAGAAAAACAGAAACAGATACATATATATAGAAATTGAAAGCTGGAAGAAGTGGAGTTTAAAGAGTCATTAAGATCCAGCTTGTGATATTGAATCATAAAGAGAAAAATACAGATGTAAGAGTGTTTTAAAAGAGAGATCAACAACATGGTGTCTTAGTATTAGTAAGGGAGAATTCTAAGACATATCTGCAAACAGCTTTATTATCTGCAGTTCTGCTACGGAACAGAATTTAAACAATTTTATATCATTGTTTATGGCTGTATTTACTTGCCCTGACTGCCATATTAGATTACATTTTTAAGTTCAGGAATAAGATCTTAAAACAAAAATGAAGCAAAAGATGTACAGACCACAGAGCATGTGGTGGAGAAAGTAAAGTGAAGGAAAATGTCTTAATTTATACATACAGTTTTATATTGTATATTACAGTGTCATTATATTTTAAACTTTCCATTAAAGTCCAACTTTGGGGTAAGAGTGTAAAGTGTTACATCTATATATCTGAAAGCACTATAACATACTCATTGAATAACTATTTATTTTCTGAATTTGTAATAAATTGCTCTCCTGTTATTTGGCATGGATTTAGAGAGAAAAAAAGAGGTAGGGATGATCAAGAGAATAGGACCTTGATAAATGAAAATGTTTCCAATGTATAAACTGTGACTTCACTAGAAATGTTATGAACCAAGTGAATTGAATATACGATAATTTGAAATATAACCATTATGTAAGCTGGGAAAGGACTCAAGTGACTTGCAGATTTTTCCTAAAGAAAATAACACTGTTACATGACTGCTAATTTTCAGTCCCCAACAAACAAAGTAAAGATAGTTTCTAAACCCTCTGTCTTTCAATTTTGGATGATGACCTAGTTAATTAATTATAAGCAGGCTGATTTTCTAACATATATGGTGAGCCTCAAAATTCCAGCACAGAACAGTTTAGTTTACATGGACAATGATCAAAGGATTAAAATATTCTGAATGGAATGTATAGATACAAAAAAAGAAAGAAAAAAGATGAGTTTGTAGTGCATATGTTGAGTTGTCATAATGTCCTTTGATTGTGCCTTCCTGTATGTCAGAGCTTAGTAAACTACATTCCTCAGACGCCCTAGCAGTTGTGTTCTCTATGTAAATTAGATTCCTCCAAATTGGTGCACTCACAAGAGATTTGGAAGGCAGAAGTGAGGAATACAAGACTTTGACATTTGTTGATGATGTACACAAACACTGAAATATTTACTTTTCTTCAACTGTGACCCAGTCATTAGCTTTGTGAAAGATTGAGAAAGACGTGGCAGAAGTGGGATAACTTCCACTTGAAGACAGTAGAAAGCTCTCTGAGTCAACATTTCCACAAGAAGCCCCCTGAAGCCCCACTTCCTGCAGTGGCATGAGTATTAGTTCTCCTTCTCGGCCTTGTGGACCTGTGGAGTAATTTCTGGAAAATCGGCCTAGAATGCCTTTTGCTGTCCTCCAGTTGATTTTTTAAGAAACTAATTTCTTGTGTTTAAACCTCTTCATTAAGATGGATACAATGGCTTCAGTTTCTTGCAGCTGAATTTCACCAGACCTATCAATGAATTGATGGCCTACTGTGTTCCAACATTTTCTATCTTGTTTTTCAGTTTTCTAGATTTGCCTTACTTCTGCAACTTTGGTAGGCTTTTCTAGAGTAGAATAGAGACAAAAGAACTGGAAAATCGATGTCTAGTCAAGAATTGGCTTCATGGAAGCAGTCATATCTTTGAATTGCCATGTGCTCACATAAATCAAATAATACTTTACAGAGATATAGATGATATTTAAACACACTAGTCATCATTTCATTTATTTAGGCACCTTCATTAGGAGTCATCCATTAACTGACTGGGTGAAGTTCTTTATTTAAAACTAAAACAAACAAAACTTATTTCACAATCTATCAGCTGATGGATTTTGAGACTTGTTCAGATGAGAAAGAGCAGGTGCACTTCTGGAAAATTTCCTGTCTGAAAAATTAATAGCTTAAACCAGCAGTACCAGGCTAAAAAAACAATATAGCTTGCAAAAAACAAAACAAAGCAAAATAAAATAAAACACGTATCTTTAGGAAGAGCTAGAACTGCCTGACATTATTCAATTTATAGTTCAGTAAATCAACATTGACTATGATGACAGGAAAAATCTCAAAAATAGTGAATTAACAATACAATTCTATATTTACAACTTGAATTGTGTTTTGATACATTTGACATTTTAAAGAACACTCCATCAGAATAAAGACCGAAAATGATATTACAGTATTCACATTCTCATTAAAGGCACTCCTTGAAAACCATTTAACTATTTTCATAGGACCCTGTCTTGCCATTACAGCTGCTCCACAGACATATAAACTGGCATTGATTAATCAAACTCTATTTCATCTTTAACTCTTGCAACATACCTTGTATGAAAGTAACTTGACCCATTAGTTACTTGACTCATTTTCCAACAGTAAAACTAATTGTCTTTTCTATACATTTTCTTAAGCGTAAGGAATAAAAAAAATTCATTAAAGATTGAAGTACAAATTAGATGTACCTAAAATTTTAAAAGTGAAATCAAGCAGAGTGAAGACCAAAGAGAAATTACATTACTTTTCTCAATGTGGTCATTGTTGGAAAGAAAGAGATAATTTAGCCTTGAAAATATGTCAGAGGATATCCAAGGATGAGCTATATAGGCTACAACCATTCTCTAAGGAGAGTCAGTTATGATGCAGTAAAGTTCAAAACTCAGAAATGGATTCTGATGCTGAGCTTCTATGTTTTCTATATCTATGAATAACCTACTTAGAGTGTTAAGTAAATAAAATTGTGCCATACAGAAAAAGCAGCACAGCATACATCATTAGGGAAACTGTACATAGGTGTGCTCTCTCTCAGAATGTATCGTAAAGGTACGGTGAGTTCGTTATACCACGTCAGTGAGCATGTGTTGGACATGAAGTGAAAAACTGAACAACTGCAAGCAACAAGCAAGCTTCTTACAAGATTTCCTAAAGCAGATTAAGGATTTCTGAAGCCCGTGTGTGTGTGTGTGTGTGTTTGTGTCTGTATGTCTGTGTATGTATTTTCTCAAGAATTCCATTATTCATTTAGTTTCAGTATCTAAAGTTTGTAAGAGAACGTATGAAATTATAAACCAATATGGTGGTAATGTATTAATTCAAAGGATTTAAGAACTCTTTTTCATGCATTCCCAAATGTGTCTGTGAATACAAACATACATTTTATGTATATCCATTCTAGCACCTTCATTAATTTGTAATTGCCCTGAAACAGAGACCAAGTCTTTTTCACCTTCATTATCTCTCCTCGAATTGAGTTCATAGTTAGATGCACTAACAAATTATTGATTACTTGATTAAAAATTACTCATTCAAGGTATATAAAAGAAAAGCAGTTTTTAGTAAGTTTAATCTATACTTTTTTTGTCTTTCATTCTCAAGTGGTTACTAAGATAACGGAAGTAACCATTTCTTCTGACTGCAATTTAGAAGTCATTCTTCAGGAAAGAGAAAAAAAAAGAACAAACACTGATGTTCAGTCACTACTCTCTACCCACTACTGTTCCCAGTCCCCAGGCCCAACAATGTCAGATCCCCTTGTCTACCCCTACCAAGGAGGAGTTATAGACAACAGCCATTCTCTAAGGAGAGTCAGTTACGCTGCAGTGAAGTTCCAAGCTTAGGAATGGATTCCACTAGTGAGCTTCTACATTTTCTGTAGCTAGAAATAACCTATCTAAAGTTTTAAGTAAATAAGATTGTGTCACAGAAAGAAGCATACCATACATACACCATTAGGGAAACTGTACATATGTGTGCTTTCTCTCTGGATTGATATTCAACCAACCCAGCTTACCATTTACATTTCACTCTGTGGTTATTTCATTAATGTCTCCTTTACCAGAATATTATCACCCAAAGTAGAATTTCTTTTGGTTCCCAATGAAATAGATTTTGGCAAATAGTATAATTTCTCATAGACAGTGCAGACATATGAGGGAGTGGAGAGAAAGAACTAGAAGGGGGAAAAGGCTTTCAAACTATATTATTTATTTAATAATGAGGAGTTCATTCATTGACTCCATCACCTAGAGCCCATTCCTCCTCTCCCCATCTCACCACCACCCCTACTGTCACCAAGAAATGCACTTATAAGATGGGTGGCCAAGAATGGGGGTGTAGTTTTGGGAAGGGCTTCACTGTTTATCCGTGTGTCAAAAGGTCAGGCCCATAATATAAAGTAAATGGTGCTGAAGACATGGTTGTGGTCCAGGGGATGCATAATATTGATCCTATCCAGAGGTCTCCAGACAGCAGGTTTAGTTCTTAGTCTGTATTGTTCTATGGTAGCATTGCCCAAATCGTGCCATAGAGAATGCCAGTTCCTCAAGCTTTTAACAAGTACTCCTTGCACAAGGTGGTGTGGTTGTGCTTGTTTGGGCAACTCTCATAATTCTTTGCATGAAGACCTCTCAAAGCCTTTAAGATACTAATAATATCATTATGATTCTCCAGGAAGGGAAATCAGTATGCAGCATTTGCCAAACCTACTTGAGCACTGAAAATTTTTTTTATTTTATTTTCTGTTATTTTGAAGCAGCTGATCATATCCTTAGGAACTAACATTTCACTGAAGCTAGACTATTGGCTGGAGTCCCAAGGTTTATATTAACACAGTCAAAAATTACAGCCTTCAGTTTATGCCAATAGAGGAGAAAGCAGGAAACTGAGGCAGTAGTCACAGTCTCTGATTCCACATTCTACTTACCGTTTTCATCATTTTATTACAAGAGACACAAGGATTGATATGCTGCACATTTTACGGACCTCTTCCACCCCCTCAGGGGCAATGTTTGGCATGAAGGATAGACAGAATGGATCCGAGCAACCTGACAAAAAATGTGAGAGTAGCAGTTCTCATTCCTTCTACAGAAAGAACTAACTTAGAAGTAAATCTGAATTTGAATCCTCAGAATATACCAAAGTTTAGAAGAGGAAGCTTAAAAATCAGTCTACAAAAGTTAAAGCTTCAGTATATATTGAGCTCCTGAACCATATGTTTTATGTGGTTCTCTGGCTGTGGGTTCTCCTTTGCCCTGCTTTACTTTGTCCCTGCAAGGAAGGCAGCATATTCTGATCAGCAGCTCCAAAGACTGTCATTAAGCACTGGGTTTGATTTTGTCTTTGGCCGCTAGGCAGATAAGAAGCCCAATGTTGTATCTTGTTTTTTTTTCTTTTTCTTTTATCTTGTTAGTTTTTACCACTTCACTGATTTATTTTCTCTAAAATAACTGTGCATATTTAAATTTAAAAATCTTAATGAGGCCTGGGGGTTTCACTTCTGTAATCTCAGATTTATTTTTATAGGTTAGTTAGAGGTAAACTGGCCATTTCTTTAAGTTTTAACAACTGAAATGCAAATAGGGCGAGTATATCAGGTAACAGACAGGGAGAAAACATTTCTGTTGATGTACATGTGCTTACAATCTGTATAAAAAGGCAGAATCATATCTGTTGTCTGTCTTACCTATCTAGCAGTCATCTCTATATATAAATGGCAGTTTATGAATGATTTTGCTATTATACCTTAATTGAAGTGAAATTATATCACCAAATATTGAGCAAGCATTTCATTATCACTAGAAATGCATTTTTAATATTTTGATTAAAGATCCAATGGCAACTCTTTTTAACTGAAAAAAAGAATATGGTAGGTCAGGCATTATTTTAAATCATAATAATGACTTTAAATATAATTTAATATCCAAATAGAAGCAGTAACGTTAGTCCCAGTGATGTCATTATTTTCTTTCCATAACTGCTAAAATAATCTGTTCACACTTATTTTGAATAACCCCTCAGAGGCATGAATCTCTGAAACTGGCGTAAGCGCTCCTAACAAGTTCTGTTTTCTCAGCTGTGTGAACGCACATTCAGGGCAGACTTCTTTCCGGAAAGGGCGGTGACTCCCAGAACTCTTTAAACCTTGTTTTTGTTTTGTTTTGTTTCATTTTTCCTCCCCCAAGAATAATTTGATTTTGCTCTAATTTGAGCAGAAAACTTCATGGATATTTTTGGAAGATGGGGGTAAGTATTTTCCAATCTTGTCGAATACATTTATGCTCCAAGATTTACCAACCTTGACACATTCACTAAAAATAAGGTTATGATTTTAAGACACTGTGATTGCTGGAAAAAAATAATTTTACCACCATATGTTTCACCTTGAATATGCTGAGCCCACTCTCTATAAGGCAGAAATGATCCTGCCTTTCAGTCTTCATCTCGTTTGTCCTCTTATTATTGTTGGAAGGTTGCAGGGTAATCACTTTAAAATGTAATCTAAAACATAAACTTGAGCAACTTTTACTCTAATACTACTTGGTATGTGGTTTCAATAAGTAATTTTTTTTTTAGTTTTATTTGCTTTATAACCTACTTACTGCTCTAGAATAAACATCTGCAACAGTTTCCTGAAGTTTACATTCAATTCTAAATTACTGATAATCCCCCCAAATGAATCAAATACACCAGAAAAAAAATTTTAAATTATCCTTTTAGCTTAGCTATCAGTGAACTAGGAAAAAGAAATGCAGATTACCCTACCCACTTTGTAGTAAGAATACATAGCATAATCTTTTCAGAAAGAAATGATAAAATGACACAACTGACATAAGTAGGCAAATTAAATTAAGAATTTACAATAAAGGTGAACTCATGTATCCTCAGTAGCTGCTTTGCACACTGAAAGCAGTTTGCATTCAACATTGAAAGAAGTTTGAATTCAGCACAAAAAAATATTTGAGATAGTACTAGTTTCAGCAACCAGAAGCTCTAGAAGGATCTATTTGTAAGAATTCCTCAGCATAAACCCTAAAAAAATAACCTCTATGATAGAATCCCAATGTTGTTCCAACTTCCAGTTTATCAGATTTTAAACTTAGCTACTAAAAATATACTATATTGACAAAATATTAGTTTTGAGAAAAAGAGCAAATGACAACAGAAAAGAATGAGACATAGATAGTTGAACAGCAAAGATGGAGACATATCAATAAATAAAGTTGGCTGTGCCTGTTCGACTGTAAACAAATAGAATGTTAGCACAGGCTAACAGATTTCTAACTGTGGGTTTGCTGCAGCTATCCCTACAGCCTTTATCCCAGGTTTTTAAACAGTCATATTTAGATAAAAAGGGATCTTTTTTGTTAGCATATAAATACCTAAGAGCTGTGATGTAACTTTCAATCTAAAACTATATAGAAAAGACAAATATTGCAAGCAATTCTATTCATGTGTTTGCCCAGATTAGGTTTATCAGGCTTTATTCTCCTGCATACACTCTAAAATAAATGTTTCTTCAATTATTATAAAAAAAAAAAACAGGGAGGAGGGTATAGCTCAGTGGTAGAGTGCATGCCTCGCATGCATGAGGTCCTGGGTACAATCCCCAGTACCTCCACTAAAAAAAAACAACTAAATAAACCTAATTACCCCCCAAAAAACAAAAAAAATTATAAAAAAACAACAGCAGAGTTGAGTGTCATTTTAACACAGGTATTTAAAATGAAATCCTGGCAAAGCTTTAAATAGAAGGGGAACACACCAATTAACTAGTCAGCCTTACCTTCCTTCAGAACTCTGAATAGTTTTAATTATTCAGTAATTCAGATTCATAGAGCAACCAAACTTTAAGCAATTAGGTAAAGAAAAAAAGCAATTGTCTTCTTATACAGCCTGGATCTCAATGGAAAGGGAAAAGAACAAAGAAACATGCCCTTATTTTCTTAGTAATCACCAACCAACATGCAAAAATCATGAATTTTTAAAAAGGAAATTTCACTTGAAAAATTTATGTTTTGCCTAAGACTTTCTGAATGGTGCAGGATTCAGTGAGTCCTTTAGTAACCCAAAGGTTACTCTCTTATTACACGCTTTAACATTACATCCTTTAATACAATGGGGAGAATATTATATTGCTCTTATTGCATCCTTTAATATAATGATTCCATTTTGGATGACTTGGGTAAGTCAATTATACCATCTGTGTTAGGCATGCAGAGAATATAAACCAACTCAAATTTCCAATAAAATAGTATTGGTAGAATTTGTTCAATTTGATAAATTTCTGTTATATCTTTCCCACTATTAGAAGAGAAGTGCCCAATGAGGTGTTGCTTAGAGCATGTTGATGCCGCTTACCCAGCAATGGCTGCAACATGGGGCTTTTTTAAAGTTCTTGAATAAAGGCCGAAGCAGCATCACGCCGGTCTCATGCAGACAGAAGAGGGCAGGGGTGGGCCCGTGTGATAGTTGGGAAAGCTCTTGCTCCTGCTCAGAAGTGGCACCTCTCTGTCCTACTCACATTTCCTTCACCAAATCAAGGCTGTCGCAAAGCTTGGTGAAAATAGTCAGAGGAAGACGATCCTTTACCTCGAGGGGACAGCGAATAATTCGACAAAACTATATGATCTTGGTCACAAGTCATCCATCCCCTTAATCCCAAATGGATGTGGTTCTTCCTATCTCAGCTAAAATACACTGACTTCCCCAAAATTCAATCCAATCATGACAGAGACTGAAAGTCCAAGATCTCATGATAATAGATACTCTGGTCCATTGCAATTTCAAAAACTTACCTGGGCAAATGTTTCAGGGAACCAAAGGTGGGAAATGTTCCTTTACCAGTATTAAAGAATTCTGTCTTGGGATAGCTGATAATTCCTGGGGATAGCTCCTCGAGTTTATAGCTCTGCGCGGTCCTTCATTTATTCTTAGAATGGTCCTTGCTTTTCCATTATCATTATTTGCTGAATATGAAAGAAGTATTAGAGAATATGCCAACCTTGAGCACTGAGCAATTTCCTTAGCCTGCTTCCTGCTCAGAGCAAGTTAGGAACCCAGAATATATTTTAAGTCCCAAGCAATCACACTCTTTTTGATCCAAGTGGATAGTGTTTCTGAAATACAACTCTTTCAAAATCTTGTTTTAATCTCTTTGCTTCCAGGCAGCAGTATGTGCAAAACCACATCCATAATTATCTTCCAGTCACACTTCTCTCTCTAGACGTCTTCCTTACACATGAGTTTATCAGACACACGTAGGAGAGCTCTTCCTTTGTTGTTCTTTTTCCCTTGAGCCATTTTGTTGACCTTCAGGGGTCTACTAGGCCGTACCTTAAAACATTTGGAGATGTTATCACAGGCAAAGAACTGCCTCAGAGCTTTTTAACTGCTTTTTTGCATTTAAAGCAATTCTCAACTTTATCTTTTACTAATTACTTATGAGAAATAGTTGCTTCTTTCACCCGGTAAATCCCGGAACTTCTGGAGTCTCTCTATTCCACGGTTGTAAGGCAGCTAACTCTTTTCCTGGGTGGTCTCTTTCTTCATTGTATCTTGTCAAGTGCAGTCAGTGGCCCCCAGCACACATCAACACCACTCTGTTTCACAGAAATGTACCTGAAGCCATGCATTTATTCAGTATACTGCCTTTCTTTCAAGAAGTTTCAGGAATTGTTTTATCAAATGCTTCCCAAATGCATGACATAAGTCACCATTCTTCCAGCGTCTGATAATGATTTCCTTGTTCCTTACTGCTGTGCTCTAAGGTCAATCTCACAAGTTTTAGTATTTTTATTAGAATAGCAACCAACTTCTGTAAGCAATTTTTGCATCAGCTTTCAGTAGGTTATGCTATGGAAGCAAACACCCCGCAAATGTGAATGAGTTACAACAACTGAGGGTTATTTCTTGCTCTCATTACATGCTGGCTCTAGGTCAGCTGTGACTTTGCTCCAGATGTCTCCTTTCTGGGATCTAGGCCAGAGACGCTGATCCTACCTGAGACATAAGATTCACATACAGAGGGGGAAAAAAGCAATGGCAGAATTACCTGATAAATCTTAAATTTTATGCTCCCGAGAGGCATATGGCACCTTCATTCTCATATCATGAGCTGAAGCAAGTCTCATGTCCCAGCCTGATGTTAATGATATTAGAGCAATATAATATTCTCCCAGAGTGTGGTACAATCTATCACAGATTAGAAATAAGATGTTTGTATTTCATCCTTGGAGAGCAGAATGCAGAGCTGGTTGAAGGCCAGTGTATAATAGTAACCTCAGAATATTAACCTCTCCTACAGACCAGTACAATCATCAGAGATCAATCAATGATTATTTAACATCTCTGTTGCTGCATTGTCTTTCTTCTTTATTCTATCTACTTGGTTATAATAAGATTTTTTTAAACTATTCTATGAAAGTCCGGCATAAAGTGCTAACACAGAGCTGTCATTTCCATTGAGGCCCAGTGCTATTATCTGAAACCAGTTTTAGAACTGATTATTTAATTTCAAATCAGGAAAGAAAGAGCTCTGTACCACATATTTCAGCTCAGAAACGTACCTACTACTTTGATTTTAGAATAAGGATAACTTTCCCCCACTCGCACCCACGTGGTTACCTCTGGTCTCACTTCCAGCTATTAGAGGGACCAGCAAATTTACCCTGTAGGCCACATCCAGCCCACCGGCTGTTTTTATGCATAAGCTTTATTGGAACACAGCCTTGCCCATTGATTTATATATTGTCCATCTTTACTTTCACGCTACAATGATGGGGTTGAGTCACTACAATAGGTACAGCGTGGCCCATTACAGAACTTTTTTATTTTTACTATCTAACCCTTTAAGGAAAAAATGTGCCAACCTGTGCTCCATAGCATTAAATGTGAATTTAATAGTAAAATTTAATATACAATGATGTGATACTGAAAGACTAAGGTATGTTATGTCCTGAAAATTACATATTACATTGAGGAGTGTATCAGGATAGCTTCAACTTATTACATTATCTGTCTAATTGCTTGCACAGAAATTCAGCAATAAAATGTATAAAACCTGAACGAAATGCTTGATTTGATATTTCTATTTACATAAGACCATACGCAAAGTCAAATAATACTTTTTTAAAAATCTAATACCAGAAAATCATAATAAGTACTACAAGAAAAAAATACAGTAAAACAAATATATTCAAAATTAGCTATCCTGAAAGAAACAAGGTATTATTTGAAACAAGGTATTAATAGTTGCCAGTTTCCTTCACCAAAAATCATCTATCTCTTTCTCTCCAATTATAAACTATTAATATTGTTAATAATTAATAACAAATATTCTAACCATCTGAGTTTGGGTTCACTTCATGTTTAAATTATTCCAGATAGCACATTTGTAGTTATTGAAACTATTTCAATAAAATGGTTTATTCTAAAGAAATAAAGCAAAGTGATATTTTTTGGAAGGAGGGGCGTATAGAATTTCTTACCACTCATATTATATAATACAGACAGATACCTCTTACAAAGGACTGGCTGCTAAACACTGTTTACTACAAAATTTATTTATAACAAAAGCTCTTTACGGCAAAACCGTTAAGATGTGTTCTACTGAACAAGTCTCATAGCACATTAGGCAAAGGCCTTTCTACCCAGCACCCCACATAGTAGAGAACACTTCAATTCTATTGTTCCCATTAAAGCCCAGTCAAATATTTCAGGAATATAAAGGGATGATCTTACATCACAAATTCCAATTAATAACATAATTAATACATTATAGAAGTCAATGCTATAGAATATTATATGGCTGAGAAAAATAGTGTCAACCCATGCTCAGTACTGTGGGGAGGTAATGTTGTGAGGTAGAAGGGCAGAGTCATTGATACTGATACTGATACTATATTTCTGCGGTTATAGCTCTACTTACACACTTAAATGAAAGCACAGTGAAGACTGGAAATTACATTGGTTGGGTTACACACGTAAGGAGCTTGGCAGATGCCACGTCGTTTGTTAAAAATGATTAAAGACAATTTAGGTGATACACAGAAATTTAACCCTTCATGAAGCAGACAGTGTCCTCTTAGAGAACTGCAAAATGGGGAAGAAGGCAAGAAGCTTTTATAAGATAAAGAACAAGAGAGAGACAAATAGAAAATATTCAATTGGCTGGACCACACAGGCAACCTTCTTTAGGGTGAGAAGGCCCAGAGTTGACTTGACTTCTGGGGACTGGTATCCTAGATATATGGTAGTCCCTCCTTATCTGAAGTTTCTCTTTTAATTATTTGTGGTCAACCGTAGTCCAAAAATATTAAATGGAGAATGCCAGGAATAAACAATTGGTAAGTTTTTTATGGCATGTTCTGAGTAGTGTGATGGAATCTCAGGCCATCCTGCTCCGAACCTCCCTGGGTATAAATCATTGCTTTGTCCACAATATTGATGTTGTATATGCCACCAGCCCATTAGTCACTTAGTAGCTGACTTGGTTATCAGATTGATTGTCTCAGTCTCGCAGTGCTTGTGTTCAAGTCACCCTTATTTTACTTAATAATGGTCCCAAAGTGCAAGAGTGGTGAGGTTGGCAATTCAGTTATTCTCTTACTGTGCCTGATATATAAATTAAGCTTTATCATAGCCATGTATGTATAGTATATATAGGGTTTGGTACTATCTGCAGTTTCAAGCATCCAGTGGGGGTCTTGGAACATATCCCTGTGGGTAACGGGGGATTACTGTACTACATTTCCCGTCAAGTGCAGCATTTATAGGGACACGAAAGCATCTAAGTTTTGGTTTGCTGATGTGACACTTTGGGCTCCATCTTGGGCTTAAGAAGTTATTTCAACATGTCCTAACAACAAGTAAAAGGCTGAACAGACTGAAAAATCAACGACTTTTTAGGACCCATGAGAGGGCAAGACACAGGGCAAATAACTGCCCCCACGATGGGAGAGAGAAACACATGAATACAGGAAGTCGTGGCTTCCCAGAGCAGAAACCACGACAGGACCAGAGCTGGGGGAGAGAGCCCTGAGCTGCAATCGATGAATTGCTAGTGAAGGAAACCAGATGTCACCCCAAAGAAAGCCTCTGACAGAAAAATTATCTTGAGCTGAAGGCAGTTAAGAAGCAGCTAACACATAAAGAGTTCTCTCTTTTCTGCTTAAAGAAAGCATATAAACTCTCTTCTTCCTGGAGACAGTCTTACCATCCCAGAGGAATCTACCCCATTCACACTGTAGAACTGCTAGTTCCTTACTGCATTTGTCCCCTCCCATATATTTACTTCCCCACGGTTTGCCACACTTTAGAAACCTAAAACTACTTTCCTTTGTCCTCCTATTTCTTTATAAATTTATCATTCTTTGTTGAAGATGCTAGATAAGCTGGAATTCTGAGCCGTGATTTTGAGTTACTTTTCATTTGTTTCTCCCCAGTGATGTGGGCTGCGTGTAGTAATAAGCTGCTTGTTTTTTTCTTATTAATCTTTTTGTTGAAGAGTCCTAGCTGAAAACCTAAGAGGAGTAGAGGTAGTCTCGTCTGTCCTACGCTGGAAGGTCAGTGCTGTCAAAAGCCAAACTCTGCACACTGAGTAAAACAAAGCAGAAAGAGGAGTTAATTGCAGAGGTTCCAATCTGCAAGCCAGGAAACTCAAAGCTAAGGGAGCAATAAATTCAGATTTGCTCACAGACTAAGGGGTTGCTTTTATCTGGGGTAAATATGAAAGTAACTTGCTTTTTCAGCTGACTGGTTGCCCAGTGGTCCTTTTTCCTTATTTGAATCAAGGTAGCTGACTCATGGGAACAAGGACTCAATTGTGGCATGAGCAGACTTGGGGTTTGAGGATTGGCTGGCATCCTCTGCTGATTTCTGAGAAGAGGTGTAAATTCCTACTGCTTGTGTTAGGGAAGGTCAGGCTTTGTTTTCTTTAATGCGCCTGCCTTGGCCAGCTCTGTTCTGTCCCCAGCGTAACTCCATTTTAGTTTGGGTTCTACAGAGTGAATATCTCTGAGAGTTAAAAACTCCAGGGGAACCTGGTCTTGGGATGTTGGGGGTGGGGTGCACAATTTTGTGAGATTTATCTCCAAGAGCTGGACCCCACAGATTCTCATAATAAGTATCCAAGAAAAATTCCCTCCAGATTCTAGCAGGGAGCTGGGGCATGGCGGGGAGGAACCATTTTGAAAGAGTCCAGGTCACTCAGTTCTTCTAATGAGGCCTGCCCTCAGGGGAAATCAGTCAACCAGAGCATAACCTGCTAGGGTATTAGCAGAGCCTAACTGACCTGGGAGAAGGGAAGTACCCAACCCCAGCTCACTGTAGCCATCCTGTCCCACCTAAAGAGGGAGAAACAAATTGAGAAGCGTTTGTGAACTTCACAGTCCAGAGGCACAGCTTCACATGGAGAAGACTGGAAGCCTGAAGAGATGTACACCGAATTTTAACTATGGTTTCCTCTGGGGAGAAACATATAAGAATGGAGACGGGCTTCTTAAAATCTGGTATATTTTCCTGCGTGTTCATGAAGTTTTCAAAAGTCATATGGTAAATGTATAAATTTTTAATGCTCAGGAACTGCTATCTTATTATGAAAACGTATGAAGCATTTAAACTACCAGTGCAGAGTATGGTGCAGGCTATTTGTAGAACTGAAAACCAGGGGAAGCAGTTTTCTAGCAATGTGAAGGAAGGCTGCAGTCCAGTTATTATGCTCCTGAATGATGCCCTGAAAATTGTTGAGAGACAGACAAACTCCTGGATAAAAGAGATTCAATGGGAGCTGACATTCTGAGGAAACTTTTGCTCCTTAGCTATTCTGAAAAAGCTGTTCTTTGTGAAAGAAGTACTTGACCATCATTTAAAGGCATACACTTCCAAATATCTTAAAAGCTACATGGGAGGCTGTGAAAATAATAAAATTTGGTTTATAATAACTATTGTGACATTGGGAAGTAATTCCGTATTAGTAGACCACAAGGATCAGGCCTTTCTGAAACTCCATTTTTTCACATGTGAGTGTGTTACTGCATTAGACGTGTGGACCCCCACTTGGACCCCGACTCGGGCCCCTCTGGCTCTGTTCAGGGAGTTCTTTTCCCACTCAGATTCGCCCAACAAGCGCTGAAAACGATGATGGGACTGAAACAGCATAAGCTCTCTTAAGTGACCAGAGACTGGAGAAGTCCAAACTTAGTTGGTAAATCAACTTCTCCTGGGGGCGGGGTGAGAGGGGGAGATCAAGGTAAGCTTTTTAAAGGTAGCATTAATGAAGGGGCGGTATATGTATTGGTTTCCTGGGAAAAGGTGGGGTTCTCCTTGGAACTAGGATGTCTCCTCTTTTCTTCCCTGTATGGTTCCAGGTTTCCTGTCTTGGTCGCTGGCAGTGTCACGTAGCGTGCTGATGTATCACAATGAGTGTGTAGCAAGGCTCAGGTTCTCTAGGGGTCACGATGGTGACTTAAGCAAGTTACAGCTGGATTTTGTTTTTCTCTTTTGTTTCCTCCTTTTGATGTTTGGTTCTGCAACTGAAGCAAGCACACCGTTAAGTTTCCACTCAAGGGAGGGACCAGGGTATGGTTCTGGGACAACCACCTCAGTGACAAGTAGAGAGAAAGATTTGGGGAAACCAGGCCAGACTCTGAATTGAATATCAGTCAAGAACTTGACCTTCCATGAGGGAACATTTTTTAGTTTGTTGGTGATTAGAAAAAGACCATGTTGTGTTATCTATAAGTAGCCTAAATCAGGTTTTAGGGAGAAACCTGGCATCTTTGCTATGGTCAGAGTAGGTTTTAGTTTTCAAATAAGACACTTAACTGATAATTTTACTTACTGTAAAATATTCAAAACTATACACTCTTGGCTATTGAATAATGTGGTTACCAGGAATTGTCAAAAAGCATCTCAATTGTATTGAGCTATAAAATGATCAGAAATGTACTTTATCAGTGTTTTATACTTTATAAGTTTTTATAATTTAGACCTGATAACTATTAGCTATAGGTTGGTTTTATAGTGAATGAGATTTCTGAATGCAAAGAATATATTATTGATAATTTACCTACTAAATACATAACAACTCCATTTTATATTATCCCTTTTTTTTCTTTTCAAAAATTGCATTAAGCTTATCTCAAACCATGTTACTGATCTCTGGAAACAATTGATGGCTTCAAAAAATATCTGGAAATATGGTCAATAGATCCAAACTTAGTACATATTTAGTACAAATTTATGGAGAACTGACTATGTGTCAGATATTGTATTAAGAAAGGCAGAATAGGCAAAGGTAATTGTTATACAAAGAACTCTTATACAAAGTTACAGTACCTATGTCTTTTGGATTCCTTATACCCAAGTCCAGTGTTGGTGGAGGATTCCCCTACAACACCATGCAATTCTTGAACACCAGCAGGATTTGGGAGAATTTAACTCAATTCTGACCCTATTTACCAGGAGATAGCCTACGATTCCACAGGTTAAGGGTTCAGTCCCAAAAGATGCCAGTCACAAGCCCCAAGTTGTTATCTGTATTTCTTACTGACTGGCTGTAAGTAGAGGTTCCCAAGACTCACTCCTTGGGTTGGTTTAATATGCTAAAGCAGCTTACAGAACTCACGGAAACATTTCACTTACTAGATTACGAGTTTATTTTTATAATAGGATAAAATTCAGGATCAGCCAGATGGAAGAGATGCATAGGGCAAAGTGTGTGGGAAGTGGTGTGTGGTGTCCATGGTCTGTGAACACCACTCTCCCTACCCCACCACCCAAACTCCACATATTCATCAACCAGGAAACTCCACAAAACTGTCCTTTTGGGTTTTTATAGAGACTTAATTACCTAAGTATGATTGGTTAAATCATTGACCATTGACAGTTCATTCACCCTCTAGCCCCTCCCCTCACCCTGAGTTGGAGAGGTGGGACTTAAAGTTCCAAGACTCCAATCACAGGGTCGATTCCCCTGACAACCATCCCCCCATCCTTAGGTGACCTGGGGGAATTCCAAGAGTCACCTCATTAACATAAAATATGATTTTTACCCTCTCTTACCATTTAGGAGATACGAAGGGTTTTAGAAACTTTGTGCTAGAACCAGGAAGAAGATCAAATATATATTTCTTATTACAAATCACTATGTCACATTAAGGGTATACATTATTTACATTTGTCAGATAGAACATTGAAAAATAGACTTTAAAGATAAATATGAAACTATATAAAAATAAAAACAATTCTGCTTTATGTGCTTTACTTCAGCATGGATAACATCATTGAACATTCCCTTTTGTTCAGTATTTTTAAAACATTTTATTTACAAAATCTCATAAAAGTAGAAATAAGCAGCATTTGAATTTGAAATTTGGACCCCAAAATGTAAGAAATCGAACAAATGATAAATGTTACCCACTAAAGCAGCATCTATTCAATAAGAATGTAATAAGGCCAAAGTACTTTTCTCCCATTTATTGCTATCATAGTACCTGAACTTTTCCTACATAAATTGTATTATGGCTAAAATAAATGACAAGCTGGTTCAATTCACATTTTCTCCTCTTGACTGTAAGCTGTTTGAGGTCTGGGCTATGTTCCCCAAGCATTTTATTTAGCAGATTCTTAATAAGTAGTTGTGAGATAAGTAAGTAAGTTAATGGCTCTGGGAGGATATATAACAATGAAAATAAGAAATGTATTACTTTGAGATAGGTAAGAATATTAATAATAATAAGACAGCATCAAAAAAGAAAAAAAAAAGGACAAAATAGGGAATGGGAGATGTTTGTTTCTGAATGTAATTACCTAAAATACTGTGATCAGAAGACCATAGTCTTAGTTTGGTCGGTGGCCCTGTTCATTCAACAGGTGTTTATTGAACACCTACTATGTGCCAGATGTTCAAAGGTGAATGAGCAAGCATCATGGATCTTATGTTTACAGAAGTTACAGGTATCCCTGTTTTCTTCTGCTTTTTTATTATAAAAGTCACAAGGCAAGGACGCGTTAAAAATAGGCACAGTGAAGGCTCTAGGAAGGATGGGCCAGCTGAGCTGCATCTTTGTGTACAAAGTACACTTACCTCTGCAGAAGGTGCTGAGGCTTTTGTGTCGTTATTATTCATAGAGCACCCTCAGAGGATTGCAACCAGACAAGGCAGCCAAGGATAATACAGATCTAAATATAAAGCACTTCTGTTATAAAAATTTCCTTTCAAGAGGTGCTAAATATGAAAATGGGTATGCTTAAATTCTAGACTCCTATTACATAATGTGCCGTACTGCCCTTAATTTCTCTTCCCAGTCTTTCCTAAAACCACTTCAGTCGGCCATCTGGAAGGGCCT
The DNA here is from genome assembly GCF_048564905.1 of Vicugna pacos. Taxonomy (NCBI): domain Eukaryota; kingdom Metazoa; phylum Chordata; class Mammalia; order Artiodactyla; family Camelidae; genus Vicugna; species Vicugna pacos. The sequence continues at coordinate 65,832,000 of NC_132995.1, read as the reverse complement.
AGACTTTGGCATTTGTTGCAAAGCTGTGACTTTGAAGACTCTAAACGGGTTTCTGCTTTCTGGTAGGGAAAGGAGAGGAGGCTCCGAGGGTCCTAGCTGCTATGTTTTAAAGAGGAAGGAAAGTCAGATGTGAAGGAGGGAGACGGACTAGAAAATGGCTGGGTTTTTTGATGAAAATGAAATGTTTAGGTAATAATTGACACAATCAAAGCTGTTTTTTGAAGAAATTTATTTCCTATTCAAAGAAATTTTAAGCTTTCTGTACTTCATTTGCAAGATTGAAAAAGTTCTTTATTCTAGAAAAATTATTTATATTTCTAGTTTGCATGAAATTAATTTCAGGAGAGAGTCATGCACTTTACTTACCTTTCTCTAATACCACTTAGGGAAAAATATTTAAGTTGCTTCCAGACATTACTCAGACTACTAATTTGGCAAAAGGATTTATGTGAATATTTACATTTATTTCCATTAACAAAAACACAGAAAAAAATTTGACATGAAAAATCCTGCTTGCTCTATGAATACAGTGATAATTATTTTCTCATGGAAAAACATTGCAATTTTTTACTTTTTAATTTTTTTAGTTTTTTGCTGGCACTAAGGAGTTAAGCTGTAAAAACAATTAACAGTTCAGGATAAAGGTGCTACAACTTGAAGGTGGAAACATGTGAACTTTGCTTTCTCCTGATTTCCTATTATTACAAAGTTTCTTTCTCTCTCACTTTTTTATCACCTCTAGCATTTCACTTCAGGGCATACAGAAAGATAAAAGAGGAAGATGTTAACATACATTTGCACTACACTTTTGATAATCAAAATAGTTATATATACCCTGTCTATCTATGTTGCCCAACAGAGGACATATGAATAAAAGCAAGTAGGATGAAAACTTAAATAATACCCCATTTAAAGTATAAAGAGAGTCCTATAAAAAGCATCCTGTTATAATATTTCAGTGACCATAGTCATGAATATACTTAGGCACTAATAAAGAATTTCTGGTACGTAAAGCTGGAATAAAAATCAATCAAGGAGATCTAGGTGCTGTGCCATAAGAGATTCCCACGATAATGTAATAAATACCTGTACACTGAAGGTATATCGTTCCATATTTTTAAGTGATATAGAATTATTTTAATTTTAATTTCTTCCATTCGGTGGGATGAACTTCAGTTCTCTGCCTAATAGCATGCAGTTCAGTTTATAATCTATGGTAGCCAACTTGAATCCTTCCTACAGGGCGAGGCCAGGCGATGCTCGCTATCACAAATGAGAGGACACTGTAGAATACTGAACCTTAAGGAGGAAGAGGAGACAGTTAAAGAAATTGAAAGATTTGAAGTTGCAGAGCAAAGCTAGGTCGCCTGCTCTTTTTCTTAATAATGTTGAAAACTTTTTTTTGGTCATCAAGATGGATATAATTGGATTAAGGAAACTTGTGCATTTAATAAACACTATTGAGCCTTAGCATAAAGGCACACACAGTGAGTGACTGAAGTCATAGAAAAGCCACCCATCCAGAATGGTGGCTGGCATGACCAGCAAGTGAATGTTATGGGGGATTTCTGTGGAGCTGGTGGGTGGGGTGATTCCAAAAGCAGTGAGCCAGGCACAGTGAGAGAGAAGCGGTTTGCAGTGATAGTGAGAAAGGTTGGAAAAAACCTGGGAATGCCATAAGGAAACTCATAGATGAGAAGTGTTGCCCAGTATTAATGAGAATACAGGTGAGGTTAGATAGCATTAACTTGTAGTAAGGTCAGTAGGCACGGTTTCTTGTTTGTTTCCAATCTTGTTTAGTAGCAAAGATAGGAGTTATAAATTGTGAATTACCAAGTTATGAATTCCCTTAGAATTTCATCTTGTCAGTGGAGGAATTGTCTTGAAGACCCAGATGAAATTCCATCTTCTCGAAGCCTCCCTAGATTTTCAGCCCCACTGACTGCTCTCAGAAACAGTCCTGCTTTCCTGATGCCGTATGTCCAAACAGTGATGGCTCATCGGGGTTCTCCGGATGGTGAGAAAGTGCCCAGAAACCCCACCATGTCTGCAGTACCCCATAAGGTAGTGATGAGGATCTTAAAAAGAATAGAAATAATTGTGAGAGCATTGTTTAATGGTTGGCCCCAGGGACCCGGCTGTGGACTGAAAAAGGTATTCATTGGAAATGTAGTTAACAAAGAAATTTAGCATTATAGCAAAGTATTGGACATACTAAGGGCACTGAGGATAATGTCAGGGGGCGTTGAGAAACATATTATAAATCAGATGCACACACCCATTGAGGCAGTGGGAGAATATCCTTTTTAAGTTGGTTGACAGGTAGAAAGTGAGCAGTGTTACAAGGCAGCTCTGTGTACTTGAAAAGAGGGAAAGTGATATAACCGTGATTTGGAAGTAAGTCATGTAAACGAAACAGTATGTCTGTCTTTTCTTTAAAAGCCATTGAGAAGTGGGAAATACAAAAGCACCAGCGTCAGGGATTTGCAAGACGTTGGATGTGAGCAGTGCGACAGGACTGAGGAAGACGGCAATGCTGTTTGAGAGGAGAGGGCGGTCTAGGGTTTGCTCTCAACAGGGCTGGCTTCATGGATTTGGGACCAGTGCAGTCAGTACAGGGCCTCCTGCTCAGAAGGGTCCCACACTTGGCAATTAATACTCTTTGGCCACTATTTTAAAGTTCTTAGCAATTTAATTTTTGAATTTGTGTTTTGTGAGTGAAGTCCAATGGGACAATAGAACGTGTGCCAATAGCTTGGAACCTCTCAACTTAAATGCACTCTCACTTCCTACCACCTCCCTGCCTTTCCAGGAAAGTTTCAATGCCTTCCACTCCATTAACCTCTAGCATCAGGGCCCCTCCTGGTCTCTTCCTCTCCATTAACCCTCTCCCCCCACCGCAGTGACAGCTGCCACCTCCTGAACCCTTATGTCCCAGGCCCTACCTGACCTTCCCTTCCCTGTACCCATCCAGCCATTGCTGCTGCCTTCCACCTTGGTTGGGGACTGGGCATGGGTTTGAGGAGGGCCAGGTCTGGGTGCACACGCCCGAGGGTATCTCAGAGCTGGATTAGGCTGTGCCCATCCCTACCTGGGGCTTTCAACAGCACAGCGTGTTTGGTGGGTAACTTGGTGAGACCAAGTCTCTAGCCTACCCCAGATCTAGGTACCCAGGGGGTCTTGGTGCAGAAGTTGTAATTCCTTGACAATTGCTGATCTATTGTGGATTAGAGCAGCCAGCCCATGGGAAAGGGAGATTGACTTCTCTGCCCCTGTCAGGATATAGCGTATCAGTGGCTGGTGACTGTGAGCTAAACATACAGAGTCACATGGTGAGGCTCTGGCAACTGAGGGTCTGCATTCTACAACACTAAATTGCAGATAAAAAACACGTTGACAGATCAAGAAAGGTTTGGCAGCAAATACAGAAAAAGGTGTTAAATTTTAGTACCCATAAAAGCACTTTTTTTTCCTACTTTTTGAACAAAAGGGCTCTGCATTTTCATTTTGTACTGAGCCCCAGAATTTATGTAGTCAGCTTTGGTGCTCAGGGTAATTTGAATATTAGAAGAAGCTACAGAGCAATACTTACGGGAGCATATACTGGTATTGAGAGGACATAGTTTATTTTGGGAAGTGATTCGAAGAAATGCAAAATGAGGAGTTGGGAAGACAAAGAAGCTGTAACATATCCTCCCATTCTTTAGAAAATAAAGGCTTGATGTTGAACAGGGTGGAGCTTTGGAACACTGTGGCTAGTCTTCTTGGGGAAGTTTGGCAGACAGAATAGAAAGCGCTTCAGTGTTGCTCTGACTTCCATCTAAAGGGGCCAGGAACCTGGAGGTATTTGAGCCCCAACTTCTGTTTGCCATGGATGACTTCCCGTAGCGTTAACCCCTGAGCATTTCCACACTAGTCTGTATATAAACTGAGAAAATGTCTTCAAACCTTGAATCCCAGAGGTTAACAGGAGACACTAAGGGACTTTCTGGATGGGAACGCTAAGAGAATGGCTCGGGCACCAAAAGGACTTACTGTACAGAATGTTTCTTTAAACCATTTCATTCCAAGTGAGTTGACTCTAAGGATGATGCCTCGAAACTGGATCACACTGAATTAGGAGTACACAACATGGGTTCTTCCTCCTGGTATTTATTTAGATGTGAAGCTAATAATAACCAACTCCAAAGGCCTCAGAACGACTTGCCATTTAAAGTAGCAAGGATTCACAAAGGCACAGACGTGTGCAGTGTGTTCTATATAAAGCAACTGATTTCTTAATTTCTTCAACGTCCTTCTCTGTGTGAACAAGTCTCTCTCAGCTCAGAATGTTCTAAATACAATTTTCTTTGTGCATTCAACTAAGTGCACTAGTTTTGCGCAAAGTTTTCATTTGTAGTTTAACCAAAATCCAAACACCTAGAGACATAAACTATTGTGTCCTGCTTTCCATAAATATATTTATTATTTTTTTAATTATCAATAATTCTTAGTGTCTGGAAAACATAAAGGTATCTCACCTGATGTTTATTAGATACCAAAATTTAGTCTTTAGGAAGTACTAAAGCAAGGATCTGCCAGGGGAATACCATACCTGGAAGCCTCGGGGGTGGTGACCTCACCGGTAGGGGAGAGCAGGGGTTCCGGATAGTGCCTGGGCTGAATCTTATCTCTGCCACTTATTAACTGTGTAATCTTGGGAATTTACTTAGCCTCTCTGTGCCTCAGTTTCTTTATCTGTCCTCAAAATCCTTTTTCAGATTTAAATAATATTTATAAAGTATGTAAGAAATGCCTGGTATATGAAATAAGTGAGCCCACTGAAGTTGACTTACTATGTGATCTTGGAGTAAGCACTCAGAAATGTTTTGAGTTATTACCAGTTACTTGAACCTGGGTGCAAAAACTAACTTCAAAATAGTCAAAAGAGGCCAGAAATGTATAAAATCTCACCAAAAAATGGCAAAGGGAGCTTCACAGAAAAACTGCCAGGATAATCCCTCTAGCCTGCTGGTAACATTTAGATGGTAACATTAAGAGCAGATCCTGTCAGTTAGAAGGATTTATCCTGTAAGAGTCAACTCTCATTTCATCCCTTATCTATACTGCAGGCAAAATACCCCAATATTAATTAAACATATAACCTCTGACTTACACACACTTGTACAGAGAAAAAAAGTCCCCAAGTCACGTTTATATGGACAGTGAAACTTTGATACCAAAAGTATACAGAAATGCAAGAAGAAAGGAAAACAACTGGCCGATATCACCTGTAAATATGGATGCAGAAATTATAAGCAAAATGTTATAAAACCAAATGCAGAAATGAGTGTATACAAACATATATGTATGTAAGTGTGTCTATAAATGGAGAGAAACACATATATATGTCTTTACGTGTGTTTATAATTATAATCAAGCTACATCACACATTTACCAATTACAACAAAGAAAATATGTCTGACCATCCTGGTAAATGGAATAGACATCAACAAAATTCAACAATAGCTTTGTTTTATAAAATCCTACTAGCAAACTAATAATAGCAATATATGGGGATCTTTATGGGTAGAACTGATTGACCATATCTCAGGAAATTCATTCTCAGATATGAGAAACATTTCCTTTAAAAATAAAAAATAAGACAGGATGACTGGCAACACCATTTCTATTCAACATTATCCTGCAGGTTCTAAACGGCACACTAAGGGGGGAAAAAAAGAAAGAAACTGTCATGAATTGCATATTGAATGATTGCCCATATAGACAGTCCCTTAGAACCACAAATTACTAGAACCTATACAAGGGATTAGCACGTTTTCTTGATACAAAATCAATAATCAGTAATAAAATTTGTTCTCCAAATCAGCATCAAAACATTAGAAATTGTAACTATAAATAGATATCATTTAAATTAGCAGCAACATTTTAAAAATTTCTTACAATACATTTAACATATATGCATCTGTAAAAGCAAAAGACCTAGCATGTCTTTAGGAATTCTCAAGAATGAGATACATTCTTACTCTCCCAAATATTAGGATTTACCCTGAATCTATGATAATTAACACAGTGTGGTCTTGACAAATGGGCCAATGAGAGAGAAGCAATAACCACAAATCAGATCCAGGCATATAGAAAATTCAAGCATATGACAGAGACAGCATTACAACTCAGAGAGTAAAGTGTACTGTCAACATCCAATCAGTAGTGTTCGGACAATTATTTGAATGGGGAAAAAATAAAAATAAGTTCCTATGTTTTCATATACACTTGGTTGCACTGCAGTTAAATTAAAGACCCCAAGGTGCAAACTAAAATTTAAAAATCTTCAAGAATATATAAAATAATATATTCATGACTGCTTTATTAATAAAGGATTTTTCAACTATACACTAAAATAATATATTATTTAAAGGAAAAGAATGTTATATGTAAATGCATTAAAATTTAATGTTTTTGCAATTAAAAAATAAAAAAGAATATGAAAATATGTATATTCATGTATGATTGAAAATTTGTGCTGTACACCAGAAACTGACACAACATTGTAAACTGACTATAACTCAAAAAATTTTTCTTAAAAGTGAAAAAGCTATGCCAGCAACTGGAAGAAAATAGATGGAACTGATATGAGAAACACACAATATGTAAAATATATTTTTAAACTGCTGTAAGACAAAAAGAAAAAGATAATATATCCAATAGAAAAATATGCTAAGGCCATTCAAAGAGGAGAAACATTAATAATTTGTATATAGTATAGTTGGTACTTTTTCATACCCATTAGAACATTAAAACATTAACAAGTTTTAACATAAAGATTTATTAGTATATGGAAATGCAGGTATTCATATGCTTTTGGGTTGGCATAAATGTCAACATCTCTGAAAAGCGATTTTTGAATTTGAGACAGGAATTCTATGGATCAGCAATTTGTTACCAGCTCTAAGTCTCAGAGAAACCCTTGTATTTGTGTGTAGGAACATACATACAAAAATGTTTATTATTTCATAGATTACAATTGCAGAATCTTAGAAACAATCTAAATTCTCCATATGTAAAATGGATAAAGGGGAGTGGAATAATCTAAAGTGGATAAAGTGAATGACCTGTAGTATCATTAATACATATCAAAACAATATATTGAGCCCCCAAATAGAATAACATGTTCAGTATGTCACCTATACTCACCTTTAAAAATGAAAAATAACCATGTATAACTTATACACATGCAGGTATTCAGTAAATTAATAAAAATATGCACAGGAATGAATACTAAATCAGAACAGGAGAGATAGGAATTTGCAAGGGTTTGCAAGCTCTATGATCTTTAATTTTTAAAAAGAAAGTAAATATCACAAAATGCTAAGACTGATGAAACCAGGAGATGATTTTATGGTCAAGTTTTTACATTTTCTTTATATATTTTTTGGATGCTGAAAATATTTTATAATAAAGGATTACTAATAGCCAGAGAAAGACAGAGGCCAGGGATGAAGGGGAAAAGATTGAGTGCAAAGGAGTAAGAGGGAACATTCTAGGTCGATGGAAATATTCTATGTCTTGATGGTGGTGGTGGTCACATGATGCCATATATTGTTAAATATAATAAAATTATACACGTAACACTGATGACTTTTATTATATGTAAATTATACTTCCATACAGCAAATTTTAAAAAATCTTTCCAGGCTTCCTCACCCTAAAACAATTTCAGAGTTGAGATGCCTTACGGTGTAAGTGTCCCCAAAGATGTCTCTCTCTGCATTTCTTACTCAGTTTTTCACCCAAATTTTCCTTCTCTTTATTTTTCTTTCTCCCTTACCCAACCCTCTTGGTTTTTTCTATTTAGGCTGGTCACTCTCAGCGGCTGCCTGTCCTGCTTACTATCTGTCTGTCTTTCGGTGTCTCTATTGCCAGCATCACATCCACTTCCCTGATAACAGGGAATTCTGCTTAAACCAAATCATAGCAAAATTAAATAATTTCACAGGACCTCTACCCCCTTTTCTTCCCGGTGCTCACACACATACTCTGCTGCAGACCCCAAGATGGAAAAGGGGCTAGGGAGAAGGAGAACCAGCTGGTAGCTAGCCTCTTTAAGAGAGAGAGATGCAGTGGGAACGGAGCGGAAAATACGCTGTGCTGTGAAATCAGATCAACTACAAAGCCTAACTTGACTGTGACATTTCACTGCGGCTGTATGGTGAGCAAAATACAAAGAAGTCATGTTCTTATTGTAATCACAGCACAGGCAAAAGCACAATCAGTAGCTCTTCACTGAAACATCCCATCATTGCCTAGTAGCAAGTTGCTGCTGCCTGAATTCTAAGTGAAGAATTTAATGCATTCATACCTTGCCACAATGTCATTCCAGCTTCTTGGTTTTATTAGCCCTACCTCAAGCCTTTACACTGAGATCATCTTGTCATTCAGTCTTTGCACGACTGCTTCATCTCTCAAGCCACGGTTTGAAGTCAATATAGCAAACAGCCCCTGGAACCTTCTGGGTACCCTGATAGAAGCAGAGGGCTCAAGGGGATCGAGACACATTTGTTGTCCTCAAGGATCTCATGGTCTAGAGGGGAGATACACTTTATCTCCTCATCTTGACTTTGAGATATTTAGACTAGCATCACAGTGTTTGCAATCTCTGTATTGACCTCAATAATCTCTCTTAAGAAATGCTCCCGAGTAAATTCAGCTTGACATTCTCAGGAGACACTCCAGTTATAAAGAATAAAATGTTTAAGAAAAATGGCCATGACATGAACTAGTTTTATTTCTTTTAGACTTCTGATGTAGCATGCTATTGGCAGAGATTAGTAAATTTGTTGGGGAATTAAGAACAGGAGTTAGATACGACTAGCACAAAAAAAAATTATCTCTAGATCACCTTTTTCTTCCAAAGCATATCATCACCACTTATTTTCTTATTACTTCCTCCACTTTATGTAATTCCTTTTATAATACCCTAAACATGTTAGCTAGAAAATACAGATGAAGAATGTATGAACAATTTTCTGGATTTTGGCATGACTTTTCCTCTCTATAGCTGAAAATAAATGTACAAATATTTTCATATCCCTTAAAACTATTAATAAATTGGGCATTGATTACCTTTTAGAGAATATTTTTGCATAGGAACTATAATTTTGTAGATGGTTTTTAATAAAAAATAGAATGCGAAAAATAAAAAAGCACTGAAGTTTATCTTTTTATTTAAGCATTTATGCTGACCAGAAAAAAAAGAGAAAAAATAAATTACTATGAATGTCATAGCAGTATTACATTTTTAATTTTTCCAACTTCAAAACCATTATTTTAGCTACTTATATTCACTTTTGTTAACTTAAAATTCCTTTAAAATCACTCTCATGCATATAAGTGTACCATAAGTTTTCTTAATTAGCAGCAATTATAACTGAAAAGGCACAGGAATTTGTGAAAAGGAAAAGAATGGTAAATTCTAGGTAATTTTCATTTTTAGCCCTAGCAAAGCCTAACATTAATTGGAGAGTTTGGTCAATGCAATATAAACTCAGTCTCAAGAGAAATCCACAAACATTGTTCTGTCTGGATAAAGGGCTAGCCACTGAGTGTTGCCTAAACTTTATCTGTTACAGTTTTTTATTAAAATCACAAATTTTCAGGATCCCTTAACTTATTTAGGTTTAGTTTTATATTAGTCGACCTTGATTACTAAATAAGGGATTATCAGAGCCAAACTGCTATGAGTTTCTAAAGAAAAAAAGGCTTTGTGATATGACTTAAAAAAACAATAGCATTATTGGAACTTGGTCTTCCCATTTTACAAAAGCTAATTGAAATGACCCGTTATATCTCACTGTAATAGAAGCATTCATTTGTTCCCAAGATTGGGCATGAAGAGACTGTGGTATACATTAGAATATGTGCATTTAAAAATGATGCTTGGAATATAGACAAGAGTTTGTAAAGATAAGAAAAACTAAAGCAAATGCTTCTATAAAATTATTTTACTCATTTAGACAATTCCTGTCTCTTAGCTGTATTTGAGTCAGTAGTTAAGCTTTATAGTTCAAAATTCTAAATAAGTCTATCGTTGGCTTTTATGGCACATAAATATAGAGCATGGTATTGGAAATTACATAACAGTTGTTTGTTCAGTTTGGTGCATGGCCACAATTCTTAGTATTAATAAAATAAAACATTTATTATAGACCAGTTCCTAAGAAACCCGAGACTTATATTGTGGAGCCCCAAATTCTGATTAAATGCAAGAAAGCACATAGCGTTAAGGTGGACTCTCAGATGGCTACAAATCCAGCTCATCTTCTTTAACAGCCTAGCTCTTCACTCCTGTAATATGTCCCCTATTTGGTCACAGCATTGAAACAGGAGAAGCGTATCTGAAAACTCAACTACAAATCAATTCAATTTACTCTATATCTTTAGCTACTACACTCTGGGATAAAGCTCCTATTTATATAAAACACATACACATAAGTCAGCAGTGTGCTTTTACTTTGACTTCAAATCAAATTATATGGATATTTAACTGAATAATAATTCTATTCTAGTAAAATTTAAATTCAAGATACGTTTGATGAAAATAAATTGCTCTTATTGACATCTATTATTTGCATTTCTGAGTCACATTAATGTAATTCACCATCTGAAATTTCACCCCTGTACATCTTTAATATGCATAAAACTGTTCAGCCGAAAAATGTATTTTTATAAAACTATATATTCGATACACACTTTTAAAGAAAGAGGCAGTACTCTTACCTTTGAGTCTAGCATGATTACTTGAGAGGAATATGATGCTCATTTATTTTAGTTTAATATTGAAACATATTGTCATACCAGTTAATTCTCAGGAGAAAATGCTCTGGATGTGGGCCTGCAGTTGTCAATGCTGAGATGCTTCAAGAAGAGAAAGAGCCAGGATTAGTAGATATTTGGCAAGATGCATCAGCCAGAGAGCTAGGAATACCTACTCAAGCCGCCGTATAGTACTTGGGAAGTATTGTACTTGCACAAGGATGTTTTCCCATTGAATGTACACCACCAGTCTCTTCCTTTGAGGTATGGAATTTAAGTTCTAAAAAGTGGGAACAAATACCTGATGGCAGAGTGGACTAGTGAAGAAGGTACATTGCAGAGAGGGCAATGGTTTGCTCCTCCAAATGCTAGGATGCAACCAAGGTATAATTATATAAAAAATTACTTTGTCCAAAGGATGTGACACTGAAAAATACCTCAGGCTCCAAATTACCTGATCTCTTAATAAATATACATGATAGTAGCTTTGTCATTTTTGTATTTTAGTTTAAGTGTGAAATAAGTGGAAAGAGCACATACTCAAAGTATCTATATTTGGTCTACTCATTCTACCTCTCTGAGGTTCATTTTCTTCAAGGCTAAGGTATAAATAATACCTACCTTGTAGAACCAGTGCACAGATCAGTAACAATGTCTATAAAATTTCCTGCAGTGTACTCACTAGGAGGGCTTATTAAACAGTAAAGAGTTTGTTTCTGCAAAAATCCTTATACAGCAATTAAAATTCAGGTGAGTTTGAACACCTTACCATTGTTGATTTCCTTGACATAATAATGCTTATTCTATGATTGCATTTCTCTTAGTGTGGCAGTAGCAACGTGGAAATATCAGTTCTGGCATAATCTCTCCAATACTGAATGCTAAAATTCTTTTCACTCATTCATTTAATGAGTATTTACATTGCCTACTATGTGCCAGTTCTATGCTAAGCAAAAGAGTTACAAAGATGAGTAATTACGTTCTTGTCACTGTAGAGTTTACTGTCTACTCAGTGGAGCCAGGAACATAACTAGACCACAAAGTATGTGAGCTTTGATCATAAAGAATCAGTAGCCACACCCAACAGTAAAACAAAATACTACAAGCACACCCTGGGATCTGACAAATCTGATTAAAAGTCTCTCCACCCTTATTTTGTTTGTGTGTCTATGGAGAGAGCAGGAGAAGAGGAAAGGGATGAAACACTGAGGAGCAAATACATGGGGGGAGGGGGGGATCAAAATATCATTGCCCCTGTCATTCTCCATGTACATGAAATACTGGCCAAGTAAAGTGTAGAGATCTATAGAAAACATTGAACAATACGGGAAAATATTATCACTGCATAAAATGTGGAAGGACAAATAATTAAGAAAAATATATCACTAATAATAAACTACTTGACAAAATAAAATAGAAACAATAATCGAATGACTAATAATGAAAGCATATAATATTTGTAACTGATTCACTAAATTGGAAGTTGAGTTTACCGCATCTGACTCTTCATGTCTGTGATGGTGTCACCATGTTTTTACATATTTTTAAAAGCCTAAAAGCTTATTTTTTGGGGTTGCTATATTTATGAAAGTGGAAACTTTAAGCCCTGTATTCTTTTTGGTTTCATTTTGCTTTTAACAGTTTTATTATAGTATGGTTGACATATAATAAACTCATAATTTTAAAATATACAAATTTGATATGTTTGAATATGTATGTACATCCTTGAAACTGTTTTCACAATCAAGAGAGGGAACATATCCATTACCCCTAAAATTTTCCTCATGTTCCTTAGTAATTCCTCTCTCAAGTCCCTCCTTCCCTCCTCAGGCAACCACTTACCTGCTTTCTCTTACTATAGCTTAGTTTGTATTTTCTAGATTGAAATAAATACAGTTGTAAAAAGGTACTCTTTATGTCTTCTTTCACTCAGCATAATTATTTTGAGATTTATTCATTTTTTTAATAGTTTTTTATTTTATTGCTTGGTAATATTCCATTAATGGATATTCCATATTTATTTATATATTCAACTGTTGATGGGCATTTGGATTGTTTTGAGTATTGGCTACTGTAAATAAATATGCTCTGAATAAGTGCTCTTATATAAGTCTCTGCATGGACATATGCTTTCATTCCTTTTGATTAAATGGCTAGCAGGAGAATAGCTGAGTCATTTGGTGATCTTATGATTAACTTTTTGAGAAACTGCCAAACCGTCATCCAGGATTGCATTTTGCATTCCCAGTAGCAGTGTCTGAGAGCTCCAGTTTCTCCACATACTTGCCAACACTTGGGTTGGTAAATTTCTGAATTTCTCTCTATTATTATAGGTGCGTAATGATATCTCATTATGTTTTATTTTGTACTTCTCAGTAGTTATAAAGGATTCTCAGATCTCTTCGTGTAATTATTTGTCATCTCTGTGTCTTCTTAGATGAAATGTCGGTTCAGATTTCCTGCCCATCTCTTTACTGGGTTGTTTGTTTTCATATTAAAAGTGTTTTAAAAGTTCCTTATATGATCTGGATATAAGTCCCTTATCAGATACGTGATTTTAAATTGTTTTCTTCCAGTCTATGGCTTATTTTTTTATTCTCTATAGGTCAAAGAAGAAATCAATAGGAAATTGGGAAATATTTTGTACTGAATGATAATAACAATATAAACTATTACTCAGAGAGAAATTTACAGCGCTAATTGTCTTAGAAAGGAAGCAAGGTCACAAATCAATGGCCTCAGCTTCCACCTTTAAAAAAACAAAATAAATTCATTCTAAAGTAAGCAACACAAAGCTACTTGCGTTGCATCGTGTCTCAACATAAATGATAAATGTCAGGTGGAACAAAACTCA